>NC_056750.1:726900429-726970429 GCF_019279795.1 Protopterus annectens
GTAAGGTGTGAAGAGTGGTTATCATTGAGTAGAGAGAGGACCTTTGAATGAAATGGGTATTGAATTGGGGTTGGGTAGTTATCTTTTTTTTCTTTCTTGTTGCTGGCTGGGGGGTATTTGTGCTTTAGTGAAGTCTCTAATTTGTCACAATGTTTTTACTGATGACTGTTCTTTTGTTTTGATCCTATTTTTTGATGTATTGTCTCTCGGTTTCATGAGTTTCTTTGTATAGTTTGTTAGCCTGGGGCAGGGTTTCATTTGACTGCTTTTGCTCTTAGTGGAACATGGTGGTATAATGTATGTAGGAAAGTGGCATTAAAATATGTAACAGCAATGTACAGGAGTGTGGTTTTAAGTGGGTCCCAGTTACTGCTTTAAGTTATAGAGAAAATGGTTGGCTCTTAAGGAGGTGGGTTTGTATACCTAGTTGTGTATTTTTGTTGATTTGGTGCATCACAACAAAAGTGGCAAGATGGTCATTAATAAGGAGTGTTAAGTAACCTAAGTTTTTGTTATTCAGGTAACTTTTTAATATCTGCCAGTGGATCATTGTATTCTAGTTCATCTGATTATCATTTGGTTGAAGCCTTGGAGATTAATTGGTTTGGTTAATGTTTGAGTCCACTAATAGCCAGTCAATACTGGCACCACCCAGAACTATAGCTTCTTGGGTTATGTTTTGTGACAGACATTATAAAATATCCAAAACCAGGTAAAATGCCACCATAGTTTAGATGCATGACTGGGGTTGCTATACATACAGTTTTATGGTTATTTGTTAGGTAGGAGATGAACAATTCTGCATAATTAAAAGATATTCTGTGGGTAATGAGTTTTTGTATAGTAATTAATTCTACTCCCCTAATATACACTACTGACATCAAAACCTGGCAAAACAGGACAAAGAATGAAGAAATCCTTCAGGCCCCAGCTCCCACAGTTATTGTTGTTGTATCTGTCTAGTATGTAAATGTCATAACTGTGGGAGCTGGGGCCTGAAGGATTTCTTCATTCTTTGTCCTGTTTTGCCAGGTTTTGATGTCAGTAGTGTATATTAGGGGAGTCGAATTAATTAAAGATATATGAATATCATGAACTTTATTGCAAATACTTCTGAGGTTTATATTAGGAATTAATAAGTTGTAGTGATGGGCTGGGAGAGGAGTAATGAAGATATGGTTTTTATTTTAATGTTGTAAAGATTAAGACATGAAAGTGAGATGTGACTGGATAATTAAGGAATGGGAGATATTTAGTGTAGTATAAATATAGTGTAAGGTGGTGTGTGGGAGTTAAGGCTAGGGGGAGGTAAGCAAGTGCAGAGAGGACAACTGAGTAGGTAAAACTATGTAACTGGGCTTAGAAAGCAATGTGCTTTTACTAACATCAGCCTTAATGTGAGCAGGCTATATATGTTGTATATACTGACATAATCACCTTAGAATAATCTTTTTATAGGGTGCCATTATCGCTTATAAAATCTGTCTACCTTGAGGCTTACCTATGTAATGCAAAAAAGAGAACCTGAAATAATGATGTTGGTGTGTACATTAAAAAGGATATTAATGGATGTACAACAAATTCTATGAGGGGAAATATGGAAGGTTTTATGTTTTGCTCACCTTCTAGCTGTTCCAATTCAGTAGTACAAAATTATAGATTATAGTTTAACTTCTGTTATGGTATATGTGCCTTTAACCTCGAAGTGGTGCACAGTATAAGAATAAACTAAAAAAAAAAAAAAATCATGTTGGTGGTCACTGACTCCACAGACACAGTATGATCAAACAATCAAGTTTATTAAATAAGATATAATCCAAGAAACAACTGAACGCTTTCATCCTGTCTTAACCAGGATGAAATCAGAATCAATTGTATGACAATAGGGACTGCTTATATAGTAATGAGCAAAAACCTTAACTGATTGTAATTACAGTTCAAATTAAAGGAATATTACATATGTAAAATATTCACCATAAAATATCCCTAACGTTCATGGAAAAAAAAAAAAAAACCTATGCATGTGTATGAATGTCATACAGCACACTTAAACGTACCATAAAACTAGAGAATACTAAAAAGTCGCTTAAAGTATGACTAAAAACTGCATCGATCTCTTATTTAAAAACGTTGAAGGGAGATTGTGTCATTAATACTCGGGATGGTCTGTGCATTTAATTTGACTTGCCAAATGTTTTCCCTTTCCTCTAATTTGTTTTTCAGGTCGCCACCTCCTCGATCACCTAAGATGTGTTCTAAAATTGCAAAGTGGAAATTTCTAAAACTTGGACAGTTTAAGGGAATGCCTGTACAAAACATTGTCATCATTATGCATATTAATATGATAAAGGTGCTCATAAATCCTTTTCTTAAGGCACCTTTCAGTTTTACATACATAAAAAGCAGGACAACTGCCACACATTGCAAGATAGACCACATTCTTTGTATTGCAATTCCCCCTAGTAAACCAGACTACAGATTTAAATTGGTTTGGCAGTGTTAATTTGTTTGACTCATGCTCCTCATTTAGAAGTTCCCTTACTATGTAAATTAAATTGCTTATAATTTCCAACTTTTTTAAATTCTGCTTTAAGATTGGGACCTGTCGTAAACACAAATACCAGTTCATCATCTACTGTTTCATGAAGCTGGAGGTTATCCCTAATGTTCCATTTCTTACCAGGTACGTCTTTAAACATTCTTGAACATGGACCATGTTGGACAACTGGGGCTCTCTCAAATTTGTCACCATTCTTTTCCTTCCCTGGGACACAGTTGTCACCCAACAAGGTTTATATTTCAACCCCCATTGTGACTTGACATACTACAAATGTCGTGAACTGGGCGGGGGGGGGAGTAACTCTGGTCTAAAAACATATCCCCGATAAAAGAAATTTCCGTACAAACTTCTTCAATATTAGAAGTCACCCTACCTACCCTTATACAATGGGCCTTTAATATACTCTTCTTTTGATTCTGTGGTGAAAACTAGAGAAATCTAAATAATAGTTGCTAAAAGTTGGCTTCCTGAAAATTTTTTTTACTTGAAACCATTGATATTGTGTTCAATGAAAGTGTCAGGGTAGTTAATCCCTTTCTTATTAAAACTGTGTGAAATTTAAAAGCTGGATGATTGATTTAGTTAATCCAAAATGTCCATTAGCATGCCCTCAGGCCCATTCCATAAAATAAAAACATTGTCCAAAAATCTCACATACAGTTTAATGTACTTGACGTAAGGTCCATTAAAAAAGTTTCGATTCCCAGTCAGCTAACAAACTGGCATAAATTGGGACACAGGAGGCCCCCACTGCTACTCCCTTAATTTGTCTGTAGTATTCCCATTCAAAATAAATGAAATTAAAATCTAAAACCAAAGCAATTAACTCAACCATGAGGTTAATATGATCATGGGAAAAGGAAGTAAATTTCAACAAACTGTTTCTAAAATGTTCCGAATCCTACCTCTTTTGGGATAAAAGAAAAAAAGGTCCACCACATCAATAGTTAAAAAAATCAGATGTTATGACCAAATACCCTTGTTTAATCACCCTAAAAAATCCCATGAGTCTTTAATAATGTGGTGGATAACCCCCTATGAATGGTTTTAAAGATCTATCCACAAAAAAAACCCTATTGAATAATTTTCCGACCCCCTCCCTGAAACAATTGGTCTAAATGAGGGGTTCAAGGGGTCTTTGTGGACCTTCAAATCCTGAATAGCATTGCAATTCTAGAATTTTTAACTCTGTTATAAGAATTCTTTCCCGGTGTCAACTTAATCAAAGCTCCTAGAGGGGGACAAATTTCCTTCCCTTAGAAAACAAAGAAAAGTGATCAATTGTGATCATCTTGTCAGTAAAATTTTATATATTAAAAAATGAGAGTAGTTCATAGTTCGCAATTTTGATTAAATGGCTTGCATTTGTTATATTATAGTAAAGACTAAAATCGGGGGGGGGGCTCACTCCACCTTTGTCTTTTGGAAGTATTAATTTTTTATAAGATTCTGGTTTATTTAGGGAAGCAGTGGAATTTTGTGATGGTAGTTTCCATTTAATTTAAAAAATGTGGGGTATATTTAAGTTTATGGACTTTAGATGAAATAATAACTTTGAGAGAATGTTCATTTTAACAATAGCAGTTTTTGACAGTAAGGATAAATTGATATTTTTCCATCTGGATAGGTCGTTATTGATTTGTTCCCATACTCTACTGAAGTTAGCTTTCATTAAATCCTGATGTGAGTGCATAAAGTTAATTCCTAGATATTTGACTGAATATTTAACATGTATATCAGACAGGGGGAAGTAGGATTCCAGGTGTTTACAAGGATTTAATGGGAAAATAGAAGATTTTGTGGGACTTAGTTTATAGTTGGCAACAGTGGAAATGAGACATTGATTTCAAATTTTATGGAGATCACTATTCGGGAGTTCAAAGTAAATATTTAAATCATCTAAACATGCTGAATGTTTGATTTTATTGTTAAAAACTGTTGGTATATGGTATGTTTTCTGGCTAATGAATAGTAGGAGAGGTTCATGATAAATATTAAAAAATATGGTGAAAGGGGGCAGCTCTGTCTAGTTCTATTAGTAATTTTAATAGGTTGATACATTATCTTATTGATGTGCAGGGAGGTAGAAGTATTGCTGTAAAGCATTTAATAGTGTTAATCATAAAATCAGGGAAGTTGAAGTATTGCATGGTTAGATATAAGAAATTTAGATCCACATTGTGAAAAGCTTAAGTGGCATCAAGCGTGGGGGCATATCTTGGATGGTTATCATTTTTAAGAAATAACATTATTGTTTGTCAAGTGAGAGTATTATCACATATCTGCCGTTGAAACCTATTTTCTCAGAAGAAATGATTGAAGCCAGAACCTTCTGCATTCTGCTCTCTAGGATAGAAGTCAAAATTATTATATCTATATTAGTGAGAGCAACGGGTCTGTAGCTAAGAGGGTTATTCTTGTCAGAATTAGGTTTCAATATAAGGATTGTTTGAGTTGTTCAAATATTTATCAGTAATCCCCTTTAAGATGTAGTAGAGGTTAAAAAGAATTTTAGTAAGTTGATCATTGAAAATTTGGAAAAATTCACCTGTAAAACCATTGGGTCCTGGCGCCATGTTGGGTTTGAGCTTTTTGATAGCTAACTTTATTTTATTTAGAGTTGCAGGGTTAGCTAATAGATCATGTTGTGAATGACTTAGTTTGTGAAAAGATAGTTTATCCAGGAATTCTTTGTAGGTATCCTTATGAGTTTGATTTTTGGGGTTGTAAATATCACTAAAGTTTTCTGTGAAAGAATCAACAATGTCATAATTTCTGTATGGTGGCCTAATGGTTAAGGTGTTTGCCTTACAAACACAAGGTGCAGGGTTTGAATCTCACAAGGGATAATTGGCTAGGCTTAAAATGGCTCGCAAGGGCAGTTAGCCTAGTAATAACCTATGAACCTATAATTCTTTATATTTTAATTCAGATATATAGTTTGTGCCATCTTTGTTTATTACTTTGGTCAGTGTTCCAGAGGGGCTTTGAGTTGAATCAGAGTATCTACACAGGAGCCTTAAGTCAGCTAAGGATTGGCTTTGTTGATAAAAGGAGTATATTTTTTGAGTCTCATGTTTATTTTCTATGTCTTGAGTACTTATTGTGAAGTTGTAAATCAATTTGTTGTACTCTTCAGCAAGGTCAATGATATGCCTTTGTTCCTTTTTTTAATAAAAGGATGCTTCTTGTATAAGTATCCCTCTGATAACAGCTTTAGCAGTAGCCCATTGAACATCAAAAGGAATGGAGCACACATGGGATTCAAGCTCAAACTGTTTTAGATATTGGTTAATTTCATTTATAACATCATCTTTTTAAGACTATTACTATTTAATGTCCAGGTGGGATTGCTACCACGGCCATTAGTGTGTTGTGTTGGGCTGATGATCAGCGACACCTTGGTATGATCTGAGATAGATCTTGCCTCAAGGACAAAATTATTAATTTTATTTGCGAAGACATCTGAAATTAGTAAAAAGTCAGTTCTAGTAAAGACTTTACGAGATGCCGAGAAGTAGGTATATTTATTTGCCAGTCTATCATGATCAAAAATTTGAAATGGGTCAATTAAGTTGAAGTTATTTAACAGGTCTTGAATAGATGCAGTCATTTGGGGGGGGGGGTTGCTTCCTGTTTTTGTTTACGCGGTCATTCAAGGGGTCAATAAGCGCATTCCAGGCATCCCCTACAGTAAAGAAATGGTTAGTATACTATAATAATAGACTGTGAATTTCATAAACAAATAGATGCTGGTTGGAACATGGGCTATATATATGTTAAGAAAAAGTATAGGGCATTTAAATTGAGGGTAAGAACAGGAATATAGATGCCACTGACCATTAGGGTCTGATTTTAGTGGTTAACATTTCCCCAAGGAAGGTTTTTTTTTTTTTTAATTAAGATGGCTGTACCTTTTGAGCAACGACTATTTCCAGCTGATATTATATGACCCAGTTTCTTTTCCTATCATTATCCCATTGGTCATTTGTCAGGTGTGTCTCTTATAAATAAAAAATATTAAGATTTATCCTGGTAAATTAGGTACATAATCAATTCCTTTTTTTTATTATCCTGAAGACCATTTATATTCGTAGTGTTGACTTTAATCATAATGCTTTATTATTCAAGTGTAAAAAGAAGAATGAAAAACTGTACAAGTATTTTTAAAGAAAGTGATTTGTATGAACTTTGTCAGTATATTAGGCATAGTGTTAGATGATGTCATTTTGACTAAAAAAGGTAGTTTGAATAGAGTGGCAACCAAGTACCCTACCTTAAACCTAGCTCTTAACCACAAAACTCCCTGAAATTATCTAATATAGCAAACCAACAAATGCATATTACATGTTACAGGACATTGTTGCATGTATAGAATAGCATTAGAAAGTGGCAGGGAGAAAACCATACTAATCCCGATATTCCAAGTGTCAGCCAGCATTGGACTGCTCCATAAAAGAATTATAAACTAAAACTGAAAAAAGAGTTGTACCAAAGGCATCATGTCTCTGGATAAAGTACCTTGAGGATTTAGCTTAGATACCATAAAAAGCATGCTCTAGTCAGGATGTTATTAAGTCTATGCCAAAGTTAAGGTAGTTGGAAACCACTAGAGCCTGACCTAGGTATGGCAAAACTACTGTAATTGCCCTTCAGCAAAAGCACAGATACAAGGATCGGGAAGCAAATAGTCTACTTAGGGTATTGAGGGTGCATCCTTTGCTTATGATCATGACCAGCAAGATAACATCCAATCAAATCTATTAGACTATCCATCAATGATATATATCCAGTATAAACAAAGCAAAAACCGGCACACAAAACTAGATAAAACGAAGCCGGGAAGTGAGCAGCAAATAGTATCACCCAGTCCAGTCTGGAACAAAAATCCGCTAGTAAAGGTCTTGCTTCTTGAACGCAACTTTATTAGTTAAAATAAAAGCGTTTTCGCTGTTAATGCAAAACACAGCTTCCTCAGAAAAATGCTTAATGAACAAGAATCAGCGCCAAACAATGCTTTTAAACAAACAAGGGGTGTGTTCACATGACGTAATTCCTTCCCTAGCATTCCTCGTAGTTCAACGCTTTAAGACACAATAAGAACACCATCAAATAGTAACCACAAGAAATTCAAAAGTAAAATCAATAGATGTAATACTACAAAAAAGCAGTAAAAATACTAATAAAAGTACTGTCAACCCAAAAATAAAAATCATAATCTGTCAATGAAGGTAATTATTAAAAACTCTTGCTGTATAAAAATAATATTGGTTATTATTTTATCCTGAAGTGATCACAAAATATCTTCTTGATGAACCATATTATAGCCTATTTTATGTAGCTTCTCATTTTGAGTACTACTGAGATGTTACAGTTATCATTAAGACCAGGGCTATGAAATGCGTTTAATTTGATTTGCCATTCTAGTTCACGTAATTCTAATAGTAAAGATAACGGGCCTCCTCTAATACTCAATGGAATATGGTCAATTCCCATGAAAAAGAACTTATGGTCAGGGAATTTATCTACATGTCTAGCTAAGGCATTCTCCTGTTTATTAGTCCTCATGGCATAGACATGCTCGTAAATATGCTGACGTAATTTATGGTCTGTCTTGCCAATGTAAAAAGCAGGACATGTGTTACAAAATGCACCATAAATAACCGATTTGGAGTTACAGTTAATAGTATGTTGTATGTGATATTTGTTGTTATTAACTGAAAAGCTAAGACCTACCTTAACTAACTGACACCAATTACAGGTGCCACAAGTAACAGAACCCTTACATTTAGTAAACTGTAACTTTTGTCTGACTTGTAAAAGTTCTTTTAAATTTCTTCCTTTCTTGAACACTACTCTAGGGAAGGGCCCTAGTTTTTCAAACAGAAGTAAATCATTCCTGATGAATTGCCAATTTTTGATAAGAATGTTACATATTTTTCCAGCATCATTGCTGAAAGCTGTAATGAAACTAGTAAGATGGTTAACTTTTGGTAAGTTCACAGTCCTATCACTGACACCAGATGGAGAATTGTTACATCCACCAAGTAATGGTTAAATTGTCTGATGTCAACCATGTGTCCATCAGTTGGTTTAAGTAAAGATTTATAAAAACCACCCGATCTTTTAATTTCAATTTCAGAAATGATCTCGTCAATTAGTGTTAATGGGTAACCTCTGTTTAAAAACTGGTTCTTAAGGAAAGAACATTCCTCATCGAATGCTGATGTTGAATTGCACATGCGGACCGCTCTGACTAGTTGGCCCTTTATAATGGCTTTCTTTTGTCTAAAAGGGTGCTGGCTGGTAAAATGCAAAATAGAATAACAGTATGTGGTTTTTCTGAACACTTTAGACAGAAAAAACCTACTATACTCATCTTTACTGATATTAACATCTAGATAGTCAATCCCTTTCAATGAAAAACAAGATGTAAACCTCAAAAATGTAGTTGTGTTGTTCATATAATCTACTAGTGCATCAGCCTCAGTTTTGTTACCCTTAAACAATATAAAAATAAAAATATAAATATATAAACCTTAGCTATAAGTGTGACTAGCGTCTCTAGTCTGTAGTTGTAATATGCTAACTCAAGGGAAGAAGGAACAACAGAAAAAGAACGTAAAAAACATTTGCATCGTTACATTGCAACACCTATGTTAAAAGAAGAACAACATGCATAAATATTAAAGCATTAAGGCAATTTAGTGCAATCCATTCTGTTTAATGCAACACAAATAAAAAGGAAACAACCATCTAGACATTCCAATGCAGTAAATAATGAGATCCAGCATGGGTGTAAGAACGCATCTGGGTAAGATTTCTATTTATTCAGCACTCCTTATTTAAAAGGCTTTAGTTAACTTGACATAAAGACATACATGCATAATAGGTGCTCATTTCCTTTTTATAAACTTTAGGAAATGTTAATTAACTCATATGTGAAAAAATATTTGCTAGTGTACTTTCTGAGATGTAAATGATGAGACAGGAGTGTGGGTGTGGAAAGAAAGAAAAGAAACTTTATGCAGTATATTCTGGCAGAATTCTAAAGTGGCAGCTTCACTGTAACATTTAAATATATATTTTTTTTGTGTGTGTTCTTCACTGCCCAACTTAAAGCCCTGGTACACAACATTAGCAGTAAATTAGTAAAGAGAGGGGGGGGCACAAAAATGTTATGAATAAATATAAGTGTAATTGAACATTATAAGAGGAAAAGATATGTACAGTGCTTAAAAAACATTGTCCTTCAGCTACTGGAGGGCACAGGATGCCTGGCAGCAACAAAAAGCAATTATTTTAATATAATACATCCCATTTCCAACTGTACCAGGGACTATAGTAATCCCAGTGATGCACTGCTTGATTTACGGTGACCTCCCGACCCGTCATCCGCTGACATTCTCATTGAATTCTGGGTAATGGAACTTTGAAACTGCTCTAAAAGCCCAGGAAAATGCTTGGAGTGCAAGACAAGGTCCAGGAAAATGCTTGGAGTGCAAGACAAGGCCCAGGAAGTCCACAGGGAGCCTCCACAACCGAGTTTAAACAGGTCTGAACATTACTTACACGACCAACACGGGAAACGACCTCCAGGAGAGTCAATAAGCACCTCCAGGAGAGTCAATAAGCACAAAACACACAGCTGTACTCCATGTGAGTCAATTTACAGTTAGAGATGAGTCCAGCCCAAAAAGAAGATGTTTAGATGTTGTTTCTTCAAGTTATGTAAGACTTTAACTTAATAAGAAAAATGCACTTTGACTTAGATTTTTAATGCCATTTAACGAAACAGTTTAATGCCATTTAATGAAACAGTAAAAGTTTAATTACATGTTATTGTATATTTTGAGCCATATACATTAATCCTGACAGGAAATCAATTTGTAGCAAGCATTTGGTTCCATATAGGTCAGAGTAAAGTATTTGTTTATTCTTCCTTCTCTCTCTTCCTGGAACTCATTTGCTTAAAGCCTGTTAAGGATATAGATACATGATGGTTGTTTAGCTGGTATAATTGTTAAACTTATAGCTGATTTACTGCTGAGGTAGTTCATTGAAAGCTCTTATGAATGCTTTTTTTGCTTCACCCACTGTGTGAATTAGATATTTTTGGTTATTGTGGTGGAAGGAGAAGGTAGCTGGATACTTAATTTGAAAACGTGTTTTCTTTTTAATTAAAAATGCACAAAAAGGAGCTAGAGCTTGCATTTGAACCGTGATGGTTGTGGAAGGTCCTGGGAAACTGTAATTTTGTGTCCTCTCCATGTAATAGTGCTTTTCTTTTTTGCAGCCATAAGAATTATATTTGCATGTGCAGCATTTAGTAACCTGGCATATATTTCTCTAGGAATAGTTTCATATTGTGTTGTATGTAGTGCTCTGTGAGCTCTTTCAATTACTATGTCCTTAGAGCTTTGTTGTCAGTAATTGTTTTGAAAATTTCTGCTAATATGACTGGTATTTGAGTTTGATAGTATTTCTTCTACTACATGCTTCTAAATCAATTTTATGTTTAGCTTGTCTGAGAAACTTTTTATCTCATTCTGAAGAGGTTGTAAGGCTGATTTAATGTTTCTGTAAAATATTTGTTGAATAGGGTTTTGATGGGGCATAAGTTGTCAGAAGTTGTAGGGGAAGGGTGCTGATAGTGCCAGGGTGGAAGATTTTCTTGATAGTGGCCCAGAACTTTTTGAGGTGATTTTGATGTTGAATTTGTGCATTATGGTACATTATTTTATCGAATTTAATTTTTTTCTTTGCTAAATTTTTAAGTTGTTGGTAGGCTTGTTTTGTTTTCTGGGATTTATCTTGACAAGTGTGCCAAGCTTTATACCACTGTTTTAGAAGAGATTTAGTATTTGTGTATAGCCATATGGCATAGTTTAAGCCCTAATGGTACTAGTTGGTGTTACATCATGTAGGATACTTAAAGTGGAGTTGAAATAATCTGTGGCTTTGAGTGGGAGATTTTTTTAGTGGTTACCAGTTACAAGAGTTTAGTGCATTTATGAGCATTTGGGGGCATAAATTCTTTTTACGTCTAATAGTGATGTATCTAGTACTAGGTTTCTCTTGAGTCTAAGGAGAAAGGTAATGGAGTCAGCCTGCAAGTAGTGAGGGATTGGGCTTATTGTTAAGGATCAAGAAATCCAAACAAAGAGGTCACAAACGAGGCAACTGGGGAGCAATTTGTTTTAAATATAACAAATATAAAACAAATATAAAATCAAGTTAGCACTTTCGTGCCATCCAAGGCACTTCATCAGCTGCCACCTTTTTGTCTGGATTTCTTAATATTTGCGTTTATATACAGAGGTGCTCAATTAATTCTGACTATTGTGCTGTTTCTGGATATATTCTATTAAGTATCCAGTTGAGAATGAATTCTCTATGTATGCTGATCTATCCGTGTGGGTGAAAGGACAATTTTGAGTGAATTCATGAAGGCTTATTTATGTATAGTTGGGAATCTACTGCTACAGGAGGCCCTGTCGATATTGGGTCCCTCCTGATGGCTTCTTGTGGTAGGGTAGTTAAAGCCCAATGGATAATGTGCTTTAGTATATGTGAGTCATCTACAGGGGTATGTAAATGGCAAGTAAGTTGAGTTGTTTGTGTGTGTTGATCTTCAGTTTACTTGGTATAATGTCAGGAGTGATGGGGTGAATGTGTTCAAGAATGAAATGGTGTTTGTAGAGAGTGGTTACACCACTCCTTTTTTTTGTTTTTGTCTACCCTATGTATATTATTGCAAGGAGGTGCAATTTCATCACTATTATTGAGTTTTAATCCCAGTTTCAGTGAGTAGGACTATGTCTGGTGAGTAGTTTGCTAAAGTAGCATGGAGTTGATGGGATTTATTAGAGATGATTCTAATATTTAGATTTTAAAAAAATTAGATCTAATTTGTGGTGGGGTAAGTTGAAAATATTTTTTTCCTTTAGATTTGGGTACGGGTTGGTTGGTATTATAGTAGGCCGAAGGTTAGGGTGTATATCTCTGCCTAGTTAGATTTTTTGCCTAGTTAGATTTTTTGCTGCATCAGCTATCGATTTGAGACCTCTTTATAATGTTGTTGAACTTTAAGGTAAATATAATAGTGTGTGTATATCTCTCTCACATTGTGTTATTCTGTTTGAGTAACACATGAGACAGTATAAGAATTAACTCATGCTGTTCACCAAGATACCCATCTCAGCCAGGCTAGTACAGAAGTTGTGTGGAAGTGCTGATCTGTGGTTCTGACAGAAATAATTCAAAGGAGAAATGAATGACTTTAACTGTTTGGAGCTCTGTTTGCTAAGGATACTGTTTTGGTGGACTTGCTACTACATTGTAGGGAAATGTGTAGTTTTGTCAAGGGTATACTGTAGCTCAAGGTATGCTTATTTTCACTTGACATGGTTTTTTAAGGCACAGACCTGATTTCCAAGGTTTTATAGATTTTTCAGATCTCTTTATAGGAGGAAGGTTTCTCACAGTTCAGGGCTTTCCACACTTAAAATCCTGAATAAAAATGTCCAGGTGGGCAGATCTCTGTGCAGGGTTTAGCTGATGAACTACAGAGGCATCCAATCGAATAAAGCCGGTAGCGCAACTCTCACTTCAGAACCTGTAGCATATCAGTTTTTCTTAGCTATATGACTCCTAAGCTACATGCCAATGGCCTCAGGTTACATTTTTTTAAACTTTAGCATTTACATTGGAGACAGAGAAAACTGTACTTGGTGTACAAAGTGTGTATTAGTAGAGAGAACAGTACTTAATGCATTAGTGGGGACTGGAAGGGGTTGTAACAATGCATTAGTGGGGACTGGAAGGTTTGTAAGAATGCATCGGATGAAAGAACAGGGAAAATGTTAGGAAATGTAGTAAATAGGCAGTGGAATACAATTTGGAGCAGGCAAATAAGCATAATGAGACTTTACAGTTCAGTTTTGCAGCTAAACTGCTGTAAAAACACAGAAGCACAAATCCTGCAAACAAAATTTACAATAATGTCACTGTTGGAATCCAAATTACAGTCTGAAGCAGCAGACCAAGCCAAGATTTACCAATAACACTCCTGATGGAAAAATGCAGCAATAGATGACTAAACAAGGGTCAGAACCTGCATCAGTTCAAAAGTCACCAAACATTACCAGTGAAACTATAAGACTAATGTCCCATACAAAGTTCAAATAGAAACAGTTAAGTTTTTAAAAGTAATTCTGCTTGTAATTCTACCGCAATTCTACATTTACAAGTACAAACGATGCTCAGATCTTGCACTAATTCACAATTTTCCCACAACTGAAACAAGTCTAATTATAAGGATAAGAATAATAAGGTAACAGTAGATAAAGCACCGTTGTAAGAGGAACGGAAAGGAAAATGATAAGGTAACAGTAGATAAAGCACCGTTGTAAGAGGAACGGAAAGGAAAATGTTCTACATTTTAAACAAGGCACTTGCTACAGCTTTTGAGACCACAGAGTTTCCTCTCAAAAAGAATAGGAGTAAAGAAATCGTTTGCAGATTGGAAGTTCAATCCCTGTACTGTGCTATAAACTACTGCACGGTGCTCTATGTCTAGCCTACAAGGCCTCCTTTATCCCACACTGATGGATGTGTTGTACATTCACAAAAAATAGCATCAGAAATATTTGTAATAAGGACCATAACCTTGTCTGTGACATAAACAGTACATGGTGGAGTGGGGAACAGGTATGTGTCTGAAAGAATACCCCTTTTCTAGAACAGGCTTCCCATCCATGTGAAGCAAAGCTCATCTCTGACCCTATTCAAATGTAGCATGCACAAATGAACAGAAAATCACAACTTTACCCCTGGCCTTGGCACTTATCTCCCTAATGCACAATAGGGATCCTGTGAATGGTTTGGGTACAAGTCAGCAATATTATTCCTTTGTCCTTGGCAATATTTCATACGTTTGTGATAAGCTTGACTATGCTTAAAATGGTTATTGTGTTGATAGCGTTGTAACCAGGGCGGCACAGTGGTGCAGTGGTTAACGTTGTTGCCTCACAGCAAGAGGTTCACCAGTTCGATTCTCGGCTGGGGTGCCTTCTGTGTGGAGTTTGCATGTTCTCCCTGTGTTCACGTGGGTTTCCTCCGGGTACTGCTGTTTCCTCCCACTTTCCAAAGACATGCATCTGGAGCATTTCTCCCCAGGCCTCCGCTGAAAACAGGCTCTGTGGAACCTAGTCGGACTTTCCCGGTCAACAAATGATAAATAAATAAATATATAAATATGAACCAATAAATCAACCTTATGGTTAAGACATTAAAAGTATTGTCTAATACTAATGGAGTAAATATTCTATTGACGTTTTGTCCACTGTTATTTCTTGTCCTTTTGCATTTATTTAGGAAACGCATGTAAATGAAGATGATGGTCACTGCAAGAGCCAATATGTCACATTAAATGGACCTTATTATAAATACTTGGTATTATTCCTGCTTGAGTTCTGTTTTTTTATTTCCTTTTCTTGTGTAACGAGGACATGTAAGTTTCTTATTGTTTTTATTATACCAAAAATGGAATTTATTGACCTTACCACTGCATATTTTTCATTGAAGTTTTTCTTATCTATATATATATATATATATATATATATATATATATATATATATATATATATATATATATATATATATATACTTAAAATGAAAGCAATACACAAAGAAGAGACTATAACTTGCAAAACTTCAATGGCTCGGAAGAACAGATGGAGGCAAAACCAGTGTTTTTAGTGTTTTCATTCTTTAATGATACCCAGAACTTCATCAGAGACAAACGTTAGTCAAACTTAGTCACTTAAAGTATAAAAGTCATAAAAGCAATAAAATAAGACCACAACATGCAGTTCAAGATTTCAAAAACTAATGAGCAGAATAGCCTATGAAAATCCAGTTAAAAATAAACTTCTAACTTCAATAGCCTATGAGAGAATCGCCTTCTGAAATGGGTAGGTGGGGTAAAGACCCACACCTAAATCAGCACAAAGCACATTTAATAATTATATTTTCATTAAGACCTGGAGCAGCCTTAGCATTAAGTACAAGCTGCCACTTGAGCTCCCTGACCTCCAGCAAAGAATTGCAGTCCCCGAAAAAAACATTGAGAAATTTATACAAACTTAGTTTTGTCACTCAAAAGCATTGCTAAAATCTTTAGAATGCATGGCTGCATTATGATCCTTAATGTGGTCCGACAATTTTCTACAGGTTTTTCCTACATAAAGAGTCACAGGAATTATAAACGCATGCATATAGTAGGCAATTGCTGCAGCAATCATAGTACTTTCTAAAATTAACTTTAAAAGGGCATAGTTTGAAACAGTAGCAAGTCCCAGTGAAAATATAATTACATAAACCGCACCCCCCCCATGTGAATATTCCCGGCCATACATTTTTAGCATCAACAGTGTCAATCAAGGAATGGGTGTCATCTTTATCCAAAGAGACTCTCAAAGTTTTAGTTCTTTTATAAGAGAAGAACGGAGAATCTCAGTACTGTCTGGCTCATTGTTACTTGTAATAATCCAATTCGTGCATATAATGTTTCTAATAGAGTGCATATCCCAGCTTATAGGCAGAGGGAAACTTAAATTTCTGTTTGCTTGTGGCCTGAGCTTTATAATTGGAACAAAACCAACCTGCAGCAGCAACCCCCAGTGCAGTGCCAACAACCTCCAGTGCAATAAAGAATGGGTGCATGCTATTAAAATCCAAGTAATTGTTCTAAATGTTTCCTTTCTGAAAATATAGGAATCCTAACATAGTGAGTCTTTGTTTAAAGTAATCTGCATGTCCAAGAATTGAACTTTGTTTCCACATCCTGAGAGCTCAAAACTTTGAATCAAGAATGGCGAGTAATTTTTCTCAAAAGAACTTCTCAAAGTCTTGGTTTTCTTAAAGGCAAGGCATGGATTTGCTCCTATGGTGTCACATACCTGCCAGTTACTAGCAATAATAATCCAGTTCTTGTTAACAATAGTTCTAATTGCATGCATGTACCAGCTAATAGGAAGAGGAAAACTGTGTCCTGTCAGTATGAGAACACTCTCTCTCTTTTGGCTGAAACCCGAACCGGAGAATCATCTTGAACTTGGAGTAGCAAGCCGCCGTTACATCTTCAGCAATATTTACAACCAAATACTGAGGATAATTTCTGTGAATGAAAAGTTGTTGCAGAAAAGCTGATTCTAAAGAAAATGTTATTATTCACTATTTGGGGAAGTCTAATAAGCTGTCCACGAACTAAATGTGTGTGTGTGTGTGTGTGTGTGTGTGTATGGCTACAGATATGGATATTTCCACATCCAGGAGATGTTCTGTAAAGAAGTTGACATTGCCATTGGATAAAGATCTTATTTGTGGTTCATATTATCCACCCATATTATTAAATCTGTATCATAAGATGTATGTTTTCATATACACACAAGTAGCATAAAATTGCAATTGTCATTAGTCAAGCCCAGGGCAATAGGAAGAGAGTACTATAACCTACCTCAAACATGCAAATAATTACAGAAGATTGTACTAACAATGCCACATTTCTTAAACTGCAGACATGAAAATAGGTACTAGATATGGATGTTTGCAGTCACATATGCTTTCCATTCTAGTAATGGAGCCATTTGCTAATATAAGAAAAAATATAAAATGTGATGGGTTTTAAGATAAGCAATCATAAACTTAAGATACTAGTCTTCACAGATCATATTTTACTAACATTTACAAATATAGAATCTTACCAAAAAGAAACTGGCCAAGGGAATACAAATATTATCAGTAACATTGAAAAGAAACCCAGCTGGGTACAAGAGTGTGCAGAGGAAGAAATAAACGCAATTAACTGTACCACGAACTTTAGTAAATTGAGTGTAAAATAAAAAAGTTAAGCAATTTAAAATTCGTGCACTTTCTTTTTCTTTGCGAACACATAATATAGCATCTTCCCTTAATGAAACACAGAATATAATTAAAATAATTTTTGACCATTTCTGGACCAAAATTTAATAGTAATAAACAATGTATAATTATGAAACTTTACATAAGCTACAAAAATACAAGAGGGTCCTATAAACATGGACTGATTTCTTTGACTTAATCTTGTCTGTATCAAATCAAAACTGATGTTTCCTGTATATTGGATCAAAAATAAGTACATAAGTGCCGCCTACAGAGGTTGGAGTGTCCCCTGTATTTAGGTACTCTGAGTGGCATGTTAGGTGTTGCCCCTGTCAAAAAAGATATGAAGCCTGCATAAACTAAAGCACTGCTGGCGATACCCTGCTGGGTGAAAAAAAAAAACACACATTTTCTGTCTGTGACCTTTTAGAGTTGCTTTCTGATACCTGCTTCATTTTGTTTTCTGTTTTAAGAAATCTGCTTGGCCTGGTGTTTGTTCTACGTGAGAGGTGGGCAAATTATCTAGGCTGCTCATTTTGCATGTTTTTTTTCATTGGTTAAATTCTCTTGAGTGATACGTAACCAGTGAAATTGTGGGCCTCTGTCTTTGTCTGAAATTATGTGAAGCCTTCATAAACTAAAGCACTGCTGGGGATTCCCTGCTGTGTTTCCTACCCAGGCTTCTGCTGATTTGCTTTTTAAACCTGGTGACTTTAAGCTGCCCACCCCTACTGTAAATTGAGTTTAATAAGCTCCTCCCTTTATACACTGCTGTTGATTATGCTGAATTAAGTATTTATCTTCCCTTTCTACACTGTTTTGTTTGTGTCTTTCGGCTTTTCTCGGTTAGGGGTCGCCACAGCGGAACTCCGGTCCGCTAATGATTGGCAGTTGATTTTTACATGCCGAGTCGCCAGCCCTGACGCACAACCTTCAAAGAAGGTACACCTATTCACGCATGTCTCCACGCAGAAGACGCTCTAGCTGAGAATTGAACTGGACAGCATCTTACTGTGAGGCAACAACGCGGGTCCTTTCTACACTGTTGATATCCTGAATTAATTTGCCTTTCCTTTGTGCTTGTATTGAATTGCCATCTATTGTCTGTTATACTTTATCTAGATAGCTGTTGGATAAAGTAGTGCAGTTTTAAACTCTAGCAAAAAAAGTGTCTTTATACAAAAGAGGCCAGTGTATTTTCCATCTAGTACACTGGGAGGTAGCCTGGTTTGAGGTTGAGGAAACACTTGAGATTTCTGAATGCAGTTTTATTGGCTGGGAGGGCTTATCTTGTTTTTTAATGCCTTTATTAAGTCTGTACATTTGAGTGTCCCTTCGCTCCTTTATTCAAAGCAAAGTACTTTTATTGCATAGCCACACTTTGTCATAAGCTTTTTAAAATACACTGCTGAATCTATAGTTTTATTTGTGGTAGCCTTTCACTCTGGGCACTCCTTTACAGTGCTTTTGCATTAGGAGGACTAGGATTGGTCATCTGGTGGCAGTAGGTGTTTGCCTGGTCTATCTGAGGTGGGAAACACAAAACGCCTCTAAATATTCTTTTTTGTACTTATCTGCACTTGATTTGCAATATTCTGATGCATAGATAGCATAGACTAGATTCAGACCTGCTGAATCTAGACTTATTGATGCACTTGAACACTAAACCAGCCATTTTACTTTAAGAAGGGTTCCCCTGCACCCTTGTGGCAGAAGAGTGTGGAGTCGGCCTTGTCTAAGCTGGGATTTTGGATGAAGGTTCATTGTGTGCTTTCCTATTGGTAGATTAGTTTAAACGTTTCCTAATTTCACCTGTATTTAAGCCTCATGTTTTGCGTGTTGCAGTGCACCATACAACAGGAATTAGGGGTGCTCTGTATAGACACAAACACCTTGAAGCTCACATTTTCCCTAGATATCTATCAGTGGAACCCTCCCAAGCTTCCCTACTACACTACACATGCACTGAACAGCATTGCTACACTTATCATTCATATCTCTTCAATAGAGCAAGCACCTTTGTTAGTCCTAGCGCAAAAAATTGTGAAACTAGCCCAGTCCCTTTCCTAATGGTACATACGGTAAAAAAACTGTTATATTGGTCGGGCAGTTTCCCATCATTTCACTAGCCATCCTGAAGCAATGTTGTGATTGCTTCATATACTGACAACCACTTGATACTAAAATTATCTGTGTGAGAGAGGTAATTACCCTGTGAAACTGGAAATCACTTCTCTCATGTAACAAACCAGACATCAAACAGGTTGTCAGCACATACTTCACATCTCAGACAAATTGAGGTCATGACACAAACCACATATATGTGGAGGTACTAACTAGAAGCCTACCGAAAGATCAGAGACTTTCCATACATAAACCACTTGCACACACTGCTATGCAAATAGAAACCACAACACACACTACACGTACACCAGTGTCTCAGCAAATAAGCACCTAAGGCAAAACACCTTAAAACCTAATGTCTTGGTCATAGGTGACTCCACAGTGTGAGACACAGATGTTTCCCTTACCAGGCTGGACCAGGTCATAGTCAGCTGCCTGTCAAGTGCCAGGATCCATCAAATTACACATGCACTCAAGTCACTCAACAACAAGTACCTTTAGGACTCTCATAGTCCATGTTGGGTTGAATGACTTGAGACATACCTCTCTGGACTAAATGAAGATATGACTGAATTCACATACTGTGTCCCAGGCCAGTATGACTCTTGCCCTAAGTAGCATTCTACGTTCACCCAGGATGATGCGACAATGTAAACAGAAAGTGACTTGACCAACAATTGGCTTAGATTGTGTCAGTCCAGCGGGATCCATTTTCTGTCAGCCTGGGAAAACATGGTCAACAGGCCACACTGCTTGGCCAGAGATGGCCTGCACCTTTGTCCTCTCAGCTTTTGAATTCTGGAAAAGGTGCTTGCCTCTCCCATAGTATCTTTTTTAGGCAATGTCAAACAACATTTCTGACATAACAAAATCCACTTAAGACAAACTCAAGGTTCTGTTGCTTAATGCTAGGAGTCTAAACATGAAACTGAAAGCAATGGAAGCACTCCTCACCTTGGAAGATGTGACATCTGTGCAGTCACTGAGACATCATTCAAGGCCTCAGAGAGCACCCCATCTGCGCAAGGCTGCAATGCCTTCTACATGTTTAGACCTCAAAACAAGTGTGAAAGAACCAGAGGTGGAGGTGTAGTAGTAAAAAAAAATCCTCTGTTCCACCACAGCTGTAAAAATGTTAAAAATAAACTTTAATCTTAAGTAAAAACAACAATCTGTTACCAGGCAGTATTTCCTATAGAACAAGGAGCAAATGGCTAAGAATACTTCAGGAGGCATAGAGTATGTTACTCTGAAAACCACATGAATACATGTATTAATTTGCTGTACTGTGAATACGCACATAATAGGAATTTATATGCAAGAGCGCCAGTGCTATTGCACTTATAAAACTGTATCATATGTGCTACTTGCTTCTGTGAAGTACTGCATATTGTTAAATGAACTGAATAACAATGTGTTCTGGCAACCAAAGGAATTCAGTCCCTTCGAAGCTATTGGATAGCTACAGGACAAGAAAATTGTAGATTGGATATTTGAAGGCATAAATATGATTGGCTATAACAAGAAGGAGGATTTATGCTGTATACAGATCATTAACTTTGTTGCTATTCGATAGTTCTGCCACTAGGATACCAGACATTTGATACCTTGAGATACAATGACTGGCTCACAGCAAGACAAAGGAGATATGCTGTATGCAAACGTATGAGTTTTCATTGGTTATGACTGTGTCTGGAACATTGATTGGTTTAGTCTGTTGGTTTATTCTGTCTTTAAATTCAGGGCAAGCACAGCTAAGACATATGACCTGATTAAGGCTAGTAAGCCGAAAGTGCTTATCAGGGAATTTTACTGTGCTCCTGTTTTTGTTGTTTTTACTGAAGATTAAAGTTTGTTAACATTTTTACAGCTGTGGTGGAACAGAGGATTTTTTTCCTACTACATTTCTACATTTATGCTCGGAGCCTTCAGCAATACAGCTACGTTTTCTTCATTTGAAAAGGTGGAGGTGTCTCCATTTTCATGAAAGCCAAGTATGTCTTGAGATTATTCAGAGTCCGACTCTCTTGAATTAGTCCATGTCCAATGTACTATAGGCAAAATACCCTGCCACATCATTGCTGACAATAGGTTCCCTACCATGAACAAAGAAAAGCACACCACCTACCTGGACTTATTGGAGTTAATCGATATGCATCCCAACACCTTAGTCATGGAAGATATCAACTATCCTTCCATCTACTGGGTGACGTGAGCATGAAAATGCTCACCCAGAGGTTCCTGGACTTTGTCAATACAAATGTTCTGGAATAGATAGTCTGCACCCCCACCAGGAGATCAAATCTCAGACCTAGTATTCACCAACATGGGGGGGGGGGTCACTGCACTCTCCTCTTTGTGATGCCTTACCTGGTAAAGGTCGGACCATAAATCAGTCTTGTTGGAAGAAATTATTGAACCTGTCACCACCTCGGGAGCAAAAAACTAAATTTTCCAAAGCAAACTACACCCTACTAAGCGATGGTATAAAGTTTTATATCCCCTGGAATCACAGACAACAATGTCTCCTATGCAAAAGTGTAGACAAATGCCCTGTATAAACACTTAAATAACTGTATAGACTTAGCTGTGCCTGATCAGATTTCTTTCAGGTCCTCCTGAAAAAAACAAGCCACCCTAATGGACCTCAAGTATAAAAAGATTATATAACAAAAGGAAGAAACTGATGTCTAAGAACAAGAGGGAACTGACTCGGCAGAGGAAGAATTCCCTCTACAGTTTAAGCAAGTAAATCTTGTAAAGTCTTCTAAAGCTAATTATGAAGGTAACATAGCATTTCTAGCTAAGGATAATCATAAGGCATTCTTTAACTATGTCCAACATCTAAAAGGGAATGCCCAGCTTTGTGCCAAACTAGTTGCAGATGGTGCCTGTCATACTATACAGGAGGAAATTGGAAACATGCTAGCTGTGACAGATTTGGTGCAAACTTCATCCCTCTGTCCCTACCAGCCATACCTCAAAGCATATCTGACACCAGTCCTCTGCCTTCTATATCAAGAGGTCAGGTCACATCTGCACTCTCCAAGGCCAAAAACATGGCCTCACTGGGACAAGATAACATCCTAAATTGCTGATGAAGCAATGTAAAACAGGACCTAGCAGACCCACTTGGCATGCTCTTTAACCATAGGCTGAGGACTGGTTTTGTTCTAGCAGAGTGCAGAACAGCAACAGATATCCCTTTGCACAAAAGGGGCCATTGACTGGCCCTTGGAACTGTAGACCCATAAGTTTAATCAGCCTCATCTGCAAGGCCATGGAAATAATGCTCTTTGTCCTTCTCATTAAGGACATAGGTGACCTTCAAAGTCTAGACCAAACCCAGTTTGATTTTAAGGGTAGTTCATGCTTATTAAACCTAGTAGACTTCTTTGAGAAACTCACCAAAACCCTGGATGAAGGTAAGATGGTGCATACTGTCTGTCTTGACCTAGCCAAGGATTTTGACACAATTCCTCACTTGGGTATCATTGAGAAACTCTCCCAGCTGGGGATGAACCCTTACATCACTAGATGGGTAGCCAATTGGCTCAACAACAGAACACATACTGTTAAAGCTGGCAACTCCACTTCTACCAGTAGACCATCACCAGCTGTGTACCACAAGGATCTGTGCTGGGCCCTTTACTGTTTAGAATCTATTTCTTGGAAGTCCAGGGTAAAGATGATAGCCTCTGGCTTACTAAGTTTGCTGATTGCAAATTGAGTGCATTGAGTCCCGCAACAATTTTAACATATTACAGGAGGAGCTAATTGATCTTACACCCCCGCAGCACAGCTGTGGTTCAGAAAATGCATGCTAACACAAATCCTGTTATTCAAGCAACTTTGTAATTTTGTAAGAGTAGTATGTTCCTATTTTTGAGCTTTTCTCCCTCTCTTTATTTTCGGCTTTATCCCAATGACATGAGGTAAGAGGTCAAGAGGGATGCAAACCTCTTAAGTGCTACTGCTGCTGCCAGTGCTCGATCACTCTGTCTTCACACACTCCCGCTCTCATTCACAAAAGCACGCATACACTTACACGCAGACAGAAACAAACACACATATGCACAAATACTTTTTTTCACTTTTATACTGTCTAAACAGCAAAAATACTGCTTAGCAAGTGAAAAATGACTAGAGCGATTGCGCTATCAAGCATACATACTCTCTCACACACAGACATAAACACAAACATTTCTATTTTATTTTTTTTTATTTTATTTTTATTTTTCACTCCCAAAACAGCAAAAGTGCTGCTTAGTGAGTGTAAAATAATGGTGGCCATTATGTTACTTTTAGTCAAAGCTCAGCAGCAGCTTAATATACTGCCTTGAAGCTGGAGAATGAGGGTGCTGATGTACCGGAAGCCCATTCTCTAAGGATTCTTAGTGGCTGCATTCAGTGCATGAAAGGAAACCTGTTTTACTCTTACCTCCTTGTTAACTGCTATGGAACTGGTTTGAGGGTGGAAAGCATGCTACTAAACCATAACACCACAACACATTTCTCTACCATCTGCTCCAGCCTACTCAACAGTAATTAAATTATCACCCAGAAATACATGCAAGCAGCACATGCTCCACCATTATTCAAAATCATGTATAGAATCAAGCCCAGATATCAGTGGCTCTCTAATAGCCACATTGCTAACTGGACAATACTAGGAGGGCATATAAAATGGCAGACCTACTCATCTAAACCCAGATGCCGACCCCACCAAACCAGAACCACACATCCCAAAAGAGCAACAGGCTAACCTTTCCAACCATCTAGGGCTTAAAATATTGGACAATAAACAGTCTCTAACAAAATCACTCAAGTTCATGCCTACATTGTACACTACTCCTATGATCTCTTTATGGCCACAGAAACCTGGTTAAAGCCAGTTATCAAATATTCAGAAATACTCGCAGGGTATAATATACTCAAACAAGATATAACCAAGAAAAGCAAGTGGGGCTGTTTTCTTCTGACATGTTTAATACTTCTCTTCTCACTCAAACAGAATACAAATCTCTAGCCAGCATTGGTCTATACACACCATCTGGTAACAACATTCCCATTCTCATCCAGCTTTAGACTGGAAGCCAACCTGCTAGGAAACATCAACATAGACTGGCAAAAAGTAGCCTTAAAAATATAATTTAACTGTACAACTTCACTCAACTGATCAAGACTCCAAATAGAACTAAGATCAGGTCTAAGGAATTAATCCTCAACTCTATTCTAACATCCATCCCAAACAATATTGCCACAAGTGGCAACTCTACCCTTATAGTGTAAGCGATCACCAGCTAAACTACGTAATCAGACACCCCAATCACCTCACATGGTTCATCACTATAACACAGCCAGAAACCTCAGTAACTTTAATAAAGAAACTTTTACTTCCAGCAAAATCAACTGAGATCCGCTTAAAACTTTTCCCCTTAATGAAAACGGAGATACATTTAGGCAATATTTTTAAATATCCTGGCACAGGAATCACCTATAACTCATCCGCTCCAATGTAGCTATGAAAGTTTGCACTGTAACTTTCAATGGGCAGAGTCTACACTTTTTGATAGAATCAAATTATGCTCTCATATTTCCAACAAATGTTCATACCTCTGAAACCACAGGAGTCACTAAAGAAGTGTAAATGGCTAACTCTTCAGCACGAAATATTTTATAATGGTAGTGTTCCTTAGGTTCTAGGTCTTAAACTGGATTTTATAAGTCATGGTAAACACTAATAAGTTGGTAATATTTTGTAAGCGTTTAACTAGTGGGTTTGTAATATTTTGTAAGGATGTTATAATAACATGACTTTCATTGGGCAGTTGAGTGACATTATGTAGATGAATTATAGTTTTGAGTTTCAAGTGCAGTGTCTGTAATTTATTCATTGGTTACCCAGAGAAAAACATTCCGGTTCAGTCCTGGATGGCAGAAGTTGAAGAAAGACTTAATTACAGCACAAGAAAAAAATGCAAATAATTATTTAACATAACTAGCAGGCTTAACATTATGACTACTATAAAATAGGTAATTCATTTCAAATAATTATTTTTGGAAGGTTGAAATCATGTCTGCAACTATCACCATAGAAGTATGGAAAAGGGGGTGCAAGGGACAGTGGAAGGAGACCCACAGGAATAACAAATAGGAGAATGCAAGGTGTGGTATGGGACTGTAGTGCCAAAGAAGCAGTCCCCTTTTTATATTCAAAGAGGAGATGAGGAGTAAGGTAAAGAAGCAGTCCCCTTGTTATATTGAAAGAGGAGATGAGGAGTAAGGTAAAGAAGCAGTCCCCTTGTTATATTGAAAGAGGAGGTGAAGAGTAAGGTAAAGAAGCAGTCCCCTTGTTATATTGGAAGAGGAGGTGACGAGTAAGGTAAAGAAGCAGTCCCCTTGCTATATTGGAAGAGGAGGTGACGAGTAAGGTAAAGAAGCAGTCCCCTTGCTATATTGGAAGAGGAGGTGACGAGTAAGGTAAAGAAGCAGTCCCCTTGTTATATTGGAAGAGGAGGTGAAGCGTAAGGTAAAGAAGCAGTCCCCTTGCTATATTGGAAGAGGAGCTGAAGCGTAAGGTAAAGAAGCAGTCCCCTTGCTATATTGGAAGAGGAGCTGAAGCGTAAGGTAAAGAAGCAGTCCCCTTGCTATATTGGAAGAGGAGGTGAAGCGTAAGGTAAAGAAGCAGTCCCCTTGCTATATTGGAAGAGGAGCTGAAGCGTAAGGTAAAGAAGCAGTCCCCTTGCTATATTGGAAGAGGAGCTGAAGCGTAAGGTAAAGAAGCAGTCCCTTTTTATATTGGAAGAGGAGGTGAAGAGTAAGGTAAAGAAGCAGTCCCCTTGTTATATTGGAAGAGGAGGTGAAGAGAAAGGTAAAGAAGCAGTCCCTTGTTATATTGGAAGAGGAGGTGAAGAGAAAGGTAAAGAAGCAGTATCCTTGTTATATTGGAAGAGGAGCTGAAGCGTAAGGTAAAGAAGCAGTCCCCTTGCTATGTTGGAAGAGGAGCTGAAGCGTAAGGTAAAGAAGCAGTCCCCTTGCTATATTGGAAGAGGAGCTGAAGCGTAAGGTAAAGAAGCAGTCCCCTTGCTATATTGGAAGAGGAGCTGAAGCGTAAGGTAAAGAAGCAGTCCCCTTGCTATATTGGAAGAGGAGGTGACGAGTAAGGTAAAGAAGCAGTCCCCTTGCTATATTGGAAGAGGAGGTGACGAGTAAGGTAAAGAAGCAGTCCCTTGTTATGTTGGAAGAGGAGCTGAAGCGTAAGGTAAAGAAGCAGTCCCCGTGCTATATTGGAAGAGGGGCTGAAGCGTAAGGTAAAGAAGCAGTCCCCTTGTTATGTTGGAAGAGGAGGTGAAGCGTAAGGTAAAGAAGCAGTCCCCTTGTTATGTTGGAAGAGGAGGTGAAGCGTAAGGTAAAGAAGCAGTCCCCTTGTTATGTTGGAAGAGGGGCTGAAGCGTAAGGTAAAGAAGCAGTCCCCTTGTTATGTTGGAAGAGGGGCTGAAGCGTAAGGTAAAGAAGCAGTCCCCTTGTTATGTTGGAAGAGGGGCTGAAGCGTAAGGTAAAGAAGCAGTCCCCTTGTTATGTTGGAAGAGGAGGTGAAGCGTAAGGTAAAGAAGCAGTCCCCTTGTTATGTTGGAAGAGGGGCTGAAGCGTAAGGTAAAGAAGCAGTCCCCTTGTTATGTTGGAAGAGGGGCTGAAGCGTAAGGTAAAGAAGCAGTCCCCTTGTTATGTTGGAAGAGGAGCTGAAGCGTAAGGTAAAGAAGCAGTCCCCTTGTTATCTTGAAACAGGAGCTGAAGAGTAAGGTAAAGAAGCAGTCCCCTTGTTATATTGAAAGAGGAGCTGAAGCGTAAGGTAAAGAAGCAGTCCCCTTGCTATATTGGAAGAGGAGCTGAAGCGTAAGGTAAAGAAGCAGTCCCCTTGCTATATTGGAAGAGGAGCTGAAGCGTAAGGTAAAGAAGCAGTCCCCTTGATATATTGGAAGAGGAGCTGAAGCGTAAGGTAAAGAAGCAGTCCCCTTGTTATATTGGAAGAGGAGCTGAAGCGTAAGGTAAAGAAGCAGTCCCTTGTTATATTGGAAGAGGAGGTGAAGCGTAAGGTAAAGAAGCAGTCCCCTTGTTATATTGGAAGAGGAGGTGAAGCGTAAGGTAAAGAAGCAGTCCCCTTGTTATATTGGAAGAGGAGGTGAAGCGTAAGGTAAAGAAGCAGTCCCCTTGTTATATTGGAAGAGGAGGTGAAGCGTAAGGTAAAGAAGCAGTCCCCTTGTTATATTGGAAGAGGAGGTGAAGCGTAAGGTAAAGAAGCAGTCCCCTTGTTATATTGAAAGAGGAGGTGAAGAGTAAGGTAAAGAAGCAGTCCCCTTGTTATATTGAAAGAGGAGGTGAAGAGTAAGGTAAAGAAGCAGTCCCCTTGTTATATTGAAAGAGGAGGTGAAGAGTAAGGTAAAGAAGCAGTCCCCTTGTTATATTGAAAGAGGAGGTGTGATAGGGAGTAAGGTGTGCAAGGAAACTGGGTATGGAAGGATGGTTTGGGATATTTTGCAGATTTAAATAGGTGGTTTTGCACACAGTAAAGAAGGTGACAAATGAAGGGCACAAATAAGGTGAAAAATTTGAGGAAAAGCTATGTACCATATACATGTTATAGGACATGACATGGTGAGTACTGTCACACCAGACATGGGAAATGGTGGTTCCTGGTGGCAAGTAAGACTGACAGCATACAAAAGAGCTGAAGTTAATGACTGCCTTTCCATGTAATGATTTCATGTAGGCGATGGGGGTTAGCTACCTTATTTTCTCCTCTGATAGCCTGGTGGTTGGGACCTGCCACCTCATCAGATCTGATATTTGCTGCAGAAGGGAATCAATGCAGTCAAGACACATACAACTTCATGAAAGTCAACCCAATGGTGTAGCTGTGGCTGGGCTGTAGATTGCAGAGCAATAGATATCTATTTTAGAGGGCTATTCCCACCTCACTGAGGCAACATTGCCCCTACTTATCTGCACCCCCCCCACATGTTGCATTAGCCACATGCTGTGCTGAAGGTGGCTGGGAACTTTTCCTTTTGTTCCTCATTGGGTGGGCCTGCATATCAGAGAATCAGTAAGCAAATAGTCTTGTCTGACATGTCGTTAAAATTCAATCAGCTGTAAAGCAGACAGCAATCCTACACATCCTCTTCTGCAGCAGCCCACCTGACTTAAACATATCTTTTCTCACGTTTAAAGGTAATAGTGCAGACATTTAAAGCTATCTGATTGAGTAGCATGCATTTGCCAGCAAGAAAGAATAAAAAAATACACATTCCTTCTCTATGCACTGTATTTGTACCTTTGCTTTCCACTCATTTCAATTCAGGCATGTGGTGCCTGAGGTCATCATACTGGTATTTTCACTGCTCTGCAGTTTGCATAATGTGTTTTGACTTTAGTTACTATGTAGGGCATGCCTCTCATTCACCTTCTAGAAGATTCTATCATAATGACCCACTATCTGCTTCCTGATATGAGCTCAACTCTCCTGAAATTAAGTGTGGCTATTTCCTTTGTGAAATTCCCCCTTAGCTGTTGTGAGCAGACTGTGCTATAGAGCAATTACACGTACAGGATAACCATTTTTTTTTGACTGGTGAAATTTACAGAAATGCTTAGATTCCATGACTAGCCTTCTCCTTCAGCCTGTTAGAACAGACCCAGCTATAGAGTTGCTATCAGTACAAAGCAACCTTTTCATATCACCATATCACTCTTGTTCGGAACAGTTGATATCTTAAAAGTATGTGACTTTTTTTATCACTGAGTTCATGATGTATTCAAAATCCTGCAGTTTACTCATTGTGGCTGTTTTGTTTTATTTTATTTTACTTGGAAAAGTTGCCTACCTAGTTAACTGTAAGGCTTACCAGGAGTGCTCTGCTCAAGCATTAACCCTCACCTTTTTTCTTTGCATTCTTTGTTTCGCAGCATCATTGTGCAGCATCATCCCTGGCAAACTCATGACCTCTAACAGTTTTACTCCTGCTTCTTTACTGCTTGTATACTTAGAGATATGGCATTTTGTCACCTACTGACTCCAACATTAAGTATTGTTTTATTAAATGGTCTTTAATATTTAAACAATTTGAAGAATCTTATCTTTCATCTTGTAAATGTGTTGCAGTCAGCTGCTTATGTGCATCTCTCTAACCTAGGAGATATTTGACAAAGATGGAAGAACATTCCCATTCCAGGCAATCATGAGTGATTTATCACACTACAAAAGGAAACTAAACTCCTCTCCTTAATGTTGCCCCACAAGGCTTTGATCCTCTCTTCATGCTTTGACAGCATACTTCCAAATGACATTACCTTTATACCTTGGATCTCCTATGCTAATATGGTCATTTTTAGATCAAGACCCTCTTAGTCAGTCAATGAAATCCAACTTGAAAATGATCTTCAATCACTTAAGCAGTTAGAACAACACAAACCTCTCCTCTTCCCCAGAAAATAAAAAGTATATTTTTAGCATCTGTTTTAAACACAAATCCATCAACCTTCATTATTAAGGATTATAAACCTTTGTCAAATTTCAGGTGTCTGGTGTTGGGTTTAGCCAGACATTCAATGTAAAATCCATGTATATACATGATTTTTTGTTCCAGGATAAATTTCTCTCAACATCTCATAACCCACAAAAGCTAATGACAAGGAAGTTCTTTTGGCTCTTCTATCTTAGCTTCTGCATCCTTCAAGAACACAGACACATTAAAGGTTATCACAAATAAAGCATGTTGATTCCTTCCATTTCAAGAACACCTATGCCATACTCTCTGTAAAACAAGCCCGTTAAAGTAAAGCAAAGAACAGACCTTCTGTTTCAAACTCCATGTTAAAACATACCTCCTCCTAGCAACAGTGGTCCCTACAAAAGCCTATTCCTACATCTACAACTTACAAACTCACTTCTTCACAGACCATGACTACAACTCGATAAAATCAAGCTATATTTTACTTCTTATGTATTTTAAATACCTGCACCAATATTATAAAATCTCTTCATCTGAAATACCGCTCCTGTTTCTCTAAATTTAGACCACAATGCAAAATCTCATCAAAAAAGCCCAGTGTAAATTCTTTCAAGCCAGCCATATAACTGTACTGTTCCAAAGCTTGCTTTACCATTCCCCTCTTTCTCTGCTCAGAATTGTCTAACCCACTGGGTTTTATTGTTTGTAAGTGGAATCCCTCTCTTCATGAGTTGAATGAAAAGCCTACTATCTTCAACTCTTATTTATATATGCCACGTAAACAGAATTTTAAACTAATTGATATGGAGATTTGATCTGTTAACTCTGGTGATTGGGTAGTATTTAATTTAACTGACAAACTAATTCTGCATATTCCATGCTGGTTTGAGATTAGCACTCTGTCAAATTTCTTGCCATTTTTTTTTTTATTTTATTAAATTCAGCATCTAGCTGTCCAGAGAGACTCTTGATGGTTCAGCAGCTCTGACACCAACACAGTATTCTTCAAGTCTTGGATTTGACTTCCAACTGAAAGCTAATATCGTCCTATCACTTCAGCTATTCTAAAGGGGCCTAAGCAGCTGGCTTACTTTGTATTTGCATTTGAAATTTGAAATAAACCTTCAACCCAGCTGATTCTTAACTAAAAAGGTAAGATTCTTGGGGGAAAATCCACAAGTCCAATGTCTGTTGGTGCAGCATCAGACACAACAGCACTATATGCTAGAGGTCTTCAAACCGAGACCCAATTAAAAGCTAATATTCTTTCACTTCTGCAATTTGTGTTATGCATTCACAGTTACAAGCAATGACAGGCAATTGGTACAAATGATAAAACTGGACAAGAGGATAATATGAGCACCTCTTCAGAGTCTGGTGATGATTCTGATGTACATGGACACACATTATTGTCAGAGGAAACAGTAGCACTCTTATCTAATTTACTTCTGGGTGGAGAGTTACTTCTGGGTGGAGAGTTACTTGCACAGGTGGAGGTATGTACAGCATAATATACTGGACACTCTGGGGCTATACTGACAGAGCTTTTACCTCTTCTGTAGTGAAGGGGCCTACTATAGCTTACAGCCACACAGGTTCTCCCTGAGGTATGCATGGCTTCTGTCAGCAAAGCCACCATAAACAAGCAACACAGGTGTAGCCATCCCTATTGCAACTCACAGATGTCACCTGAAATGCATGCATTTGAGTAGAATGGACAGATTTGCTGGAGTATCATGCATGCACAGTCTGCCGCCATGCACTCTACAGTGAAGCTGACAAGTGTGTTGCATGGTGGGGGGGGGGGTTGTTTTCTTTTAGAGATTTCAAAAATCAAAAAGTTATGCAAGATGTGGCATAAGCTGAAATGGATATGACAAACTGTATAAAAGACCAGACTGCCAAACAATATATGTATGTAACATAAAAGTTGGAACTAGACATTCAACAAAAAATCAGTTGTACATAAAAGATGGTAATAATAACTATATAAGAAAATGATGCTTTCTGTAATGTATTTCAATCTGGTCTGACAGATAATATAAAAAAGAAAGAGTAGCAAACTATAATAAAAAATGTAGAGTGCAAATAGCTATGCTACAGGAGACACGCCTCGAAAGAACTGAACATGTGAATTTGATAAATGTTTTCAGGATTGTTCAGCAGAATATCTGGGGTAATGGAAATGAGTACTTGTATTACTTACAAGAGGAGCACCAATAGTGATAGAAGAGGGGGAAAAAGATAATGGAAGCTACATAGTACTAATGGGACTACTGGCGAGGGAGGAGGAGTACACTGCCATGCATTTACATTCCACCTAAAAGTGCTGTAATGGAGCTTTAGAAAATTTTGTGAGAAATCAGCTTTCAGCAAGGAATATTACTTGTAGGTGGAGACTGGAATTTGGCTTCCAAAAGTGAAGATGTGTCTAGGGACCTAGAAGGGAAAATATAACAAAGGATGGTAGATTTTTGAAGAAATTGATGAAAATGTTTGGCATGGAAGATGTGCCTTCAGTACCGGGAGTGTGGAGTGAATTTACATAGTACTCTCCAAGACACAAAAACTGGGCTAGGCTAGACAGAATTTATATTTCACAAGAACATGTGGATTTAATTGAATGCCTTGAAACACTCCCAATAACCATTTCAGATCATGTACCAATAATCACTAAAATAAAGATGCAAGGTTATGAAATAAAAATGAACACAGGCATTTTCCCACCTACCGGTTGAAAAGGGAGGAATTTTATGGAATGGGTTTTAGAATTAATTTAGAGCTACTAATGAAGATGGACATTTCTTCGGAAAATATAGCTAGGGAGTGGGATAAAATTAAAGTGGAGTTTAAAAACTAGGGTGGAAATAAAGGAAAGGGAGATATGGATAAGAGGTAACAAGAATTATTTAGGGGGATTGACCAATGTTAAAGTATTGCAAAATAGGGAGGACTTGCTCCGAACAAGAAAAGGAGCAACTGCAGCATGCTAAACAGAAAATAAGGGGTTACCTCGATTTAATATGAACAAGTTTAGAAAGCTTGCTGTTAAGCAACTATTTCTTGATAATAAGTCTGTAGCACAAAACTTTTAGCATGATGACTCGGGCAACAAAGTGCAGAGTGGTATCACCAAGCTCAGGGAGCCTATAATAAGAGATCCTGTAAAAGTACTAGAAATATTTTGGAAATTTTGTGAAAGTTTGTATAAAGCAGAGATATATGGAAATAAAGAAAATGTACAAATGGAAATGTTTATGGAAGAATTAAATATGCCAATGCTAGAGGTAGATGAGGTTCAATTACTAACAGGATAGGAAGAGAGGAGATACAAATGGGTATATATAACCAATCTACAGGAAAGTCCCCAGGAAAAGATGGTATTTCTGTGGAAGTTTGGAAGCTAGGAGGGAAAAACTGATCTGCAAGGTTTTGTTTAACAGTATTTTAAGAGGAGGAGAAGTTCTAGCATCCTGGAAGAAGGAGGTGGTAGCAGTAATACCTAAAGAGTAAAGATCCATTGGATCCAGCTTCATACAGACCCATTTGAATTCTAAACCATGATTATAATGTGTTTGTCTATAATGGCTAAAAGAATGGAAAAAGTGATGCCAAAATTGATGGATATGGATCAGTGTGGTTTTGTAGAGGGGAGGCAAACATTTGACAATACTAACAGAACATTGCTGATCCAGTGGGAATCAGAATATAAGAAAGTACCCCAGATATTGGTGTGTCTTGATACAGAGAAAGCATTTGACAGACTAGACTGGGATTTCATGAGCAGGGAATAGAAGCATTTGCTTTCCCTGATATAATTATAAGGTTGATTAGGAATATATATGAGGGATCAGAGGTAAAAATTAAAGTGGGGTGGGGTCCTCTCTTATAACTTGTGCTTGAGAGGATGAACCAAGCAGGGTTGTCCACTTTCCTCTTTGTTTGCATTATATTTAGAACCATTGTCAAAGAAAATTAAGGGACTTAAATTCAAGGATAATAATGTGTATGGTAGTCTGGAAAAGCTGACTCTGTTTGCAGATATTATTTTATACATGACAAAAGTAGAAAGGGACATCAAAGATTTGTGGAATATTTTAAGACCATTTCAGTTCCTCTCAGGATACACAATTAATGAAGCTAAAACAAAGGCAATAGCAGTAAATCATGTACCCACACACAATTTGGTCCAACAATATCCATATTTATGGGGACATTATAAAAAAGTATTTAGGAGTATGGATTAGAAATTACTCTGTTTTGGCAGCTAAGGATATGTGGGAAGAGACTAAAAAGATAATACAAAAACTGAGAAACTGGAAGCGTTGTTATATCTATATAGATACTAAGATACAAGCAATTAAAATGTTTAGTTCCTTTAGTCTTGTACACTGGTCAGCCATATTTTTATCAACCAGAGGAGAAGCTGTGGATATCAATTAAAAAAAAGAGTTGAATTTGATCTGGGAAGGGAAGGCAGCAAGGGTCAAGTGGGATAAGTTGATTCTTTGAATAGAACAAGGTGGAAAAGGATTATCATATTAGAGGGGGGGTATTTTAGAGCAACACAGTTAAGGCTCTTATACATAGCAGAAAAATATAATTTAAAATGGAATGGTGATGTGGGGGGAAGCTCAAGAAGCAAGCAGAGATTGGGATTTTGGATGCAGATTCTTAAGGAAAACAAAAATCATAGAGTATTATATTCATAAAATATGAGGGAGAATTCTAAAAACTAAACCAGCATGAGAATGGAGAAAAGAGATTCCACCAATAGGGGTGACTGTGGTCAGGGATACAGATAATAAGCAAGAGGGGGCTGGGATTTATTGGAGAACTATTAAAGAAATCAAGGTATTGGGAGCAAATCACTAGAAAGATAAAGGTAATATAATGAGATAAGGCCAAGAATTTATTTGGACTGCAGTTTGGAGATTGCCTTCCCTATCAAGGATTGCTATCAGAGTACAGGCAGAGAGAAAGAAATAGAGGGCTCTTAAATGAAAGACCAGCACTGGTAGAGTTTTTAATAGAATTCTGAACAGAAGCCATCATTGAAAAGTAATAATTAGTAGAGCATATAAAATATTGCATGATAACTGTAAGAATCAATCAGAGGAACTTAAAAAGGATTGAGAAGAGATTGGATAAGCAATTCACAAGGAGACCGTTGGGGGGATATATGTATATCTCCCAAATATGCAACCGTCTAGAAAATTTAGGATCTTTGACTTGAAATGTTTACATAGGTATTTTGGGTCTATATTAAAATCATGAAACCTCATTTACGTGTCTATGGAAATGTCGACACATATATAGTGAAGCGCAAAAACACCGAATGCCCTTAAGTATGAAATTCAAAATGTCAAATAGTCATAGTTGGCCCTTATCCGGTATAGCTCCCTAACGTAAGTGTGCAATAGTTACGGAATTTAGGGTTAGGGTGCGGGTTAAGGTAAGTGCATACATAGTAATACATGCAACCTTTACTTTAGGGTTAGAAATAGGGTTATGTTAAGTGTATGTATAGTAATATAGTTGTTTAACTGAATATATACATAATTTATTCTTTTCTTGTTGTTGGGTGTTTATTTATAGTTAGATACATTTGTGTGTAGTGAATGTTGGATTAGGATATGGGATATATGGGTGAAGTGTAGATATGGGGAAGTGTGGATTATTTATTTTGTTTGAGTAGGTAGTACATGGGAGGTGGTGTTGGCCAACTATGACGATTCGACATTTCGAATTTCGCACTTAAGGACATTCAGTGTTTTCGCAGTTTGCTATATACCCCAAGTAGACTTTTAGAATTTTTCCTCAGTTGATAGCAAATGTTGTGACTGGCAGGAAAGAGGTGGATGGAAACATATATTTTTTTGGGACTGTAGTGAGCTGGAAGACTTCATGGATTCCCTGCAGACAGTTCTTTCCGAGATGCAGGGTGAGTGGATTGAACTGACTGGAGAGTTTTTTTTTGAACAGTGATATAGAATCAGAATTGCCTAGACATAGTAAAGTCTTGCTGAGTCTGTGGTGGCTGCCAAAAAAGGAATTACTAGAAAATGGAAATCTATGTCTATACTAACCTTATTAGAAGTACTGAATATAGTAACAGAGATAAAACAACTGGAATTGGGATCTTTAGAAAAGGGAAGGAGCAAACTACATAGTAAAAAACATGAATTGTGGGAACAATACATGCAGAGAAGGAACAAGGTTTAAGAACCATGATTTAAATTAGGCATATGTGCTTCACTGACTGGATAGATAATACGTGCTGTATAATGTTTGCTACTAAAGTGGTGTCGCTGTTTGTTTTTCATTTATATAAATGTAAGATTGCCTATGTCATACATGATAATTTAATAAAGATGTTTATTGGGAAATGTGTTGCATGGCATTTGTGAAAATGATGCCCTGTATCATCTGTATGAATCTGGAGCTTGGTCATCATGAAACAAGTCATCTAATGAGGTCTATTCTGGCACACACTCCACCTAAGTTGGTACCTCCATTTCCCTTTCTGGACAAGGAAAGGACATGGAGTGGACATGTATTTGGGCAACCACAGCTTGCATAAGGCCTGCCAGTCTTTGACATGGGTGGCAACAGGTGCCCATCACTAGGAGTGGGACCTCTCATCAGCAATATCCATTGAAGTCCAAGTCACAAAGTAGCATAAAATGGAAGCCTTGCCCTCTCACTGGCAAAGTAACACCAGAGAAAAGTCACACAGTGACATGCCATCCATGTGACAGGTGAAAATGATACATAACATTACTTATCCTTCCACTGAACAGTCATCCATGTTACAGGTGAAAATGATCCATAACGTCACTTGTCCTTCCACTGAACAGCCATCCATGTCACAGGTGAAAATGATCCATAACCTCACTTATCCTTTCACTGAACAGCCATCCATGTCACAGGTGAAAATGATCCATAACGTCACTTATCCTTCCACTGAACATAGCACCGATATGCAACTCTTGTGAAGTGCTGCCCCCACCTTGTTTGTGTTGAGTCTCATGCTATTGTGTCCCTTTTAGTGTGTAAACAAATGATGACTGTGGAGCACAATAACCCCCCCTGTTGTGTAATAATGAGGTTATGTCTGATACCATCGTAGTACAAGAGCATGCCCTGATCAGTGAAGACTAAAAGGAACACTGCTTACATCAAACTTAGCCTGTGTAGGATTGTCACTTTTGAGTACTGTGGTCCATTGATGTTGAGAACTTACTACCTCCTATTCAGCAGCTCTTGTGTATTGCCCCCATTGCTACCTAGGTGGCTTTCACTGATACTGTCATCTTGATCCTAACTATTGTTGCTGTGATGGGGTGTCTAGCATATGATGCAACAGTAAAATGGTAGGGATGTTGCCCTGCATATTTATAATTATTATAAAGCATATTTCCCCAAATGTATTGCTGGCTGTCTCTGGATAGTACTGGAGAGATCCCCCCTCAGATGTACCCATGCAATGAAACATTCTTCATTAGTCCACACACACATATAATGAGCTCTGACAGTGCCACAATGTATTTTTGCCGTAGTTTCAGGGTTGCACGTAAGGGTCATGAGCCAGCTTGTGGGGGTGGGGGTCATCATCACATGCAAAACACAAGACAACAATTTGTTTTTTAAGAATATTAGCTCAATCCATAACGTGTGCATCATTATTGTATACACACTGCAACAAAACTTACCAATTCAAAGTCTCACTGGGAAAATGCTGTACTGAAAGTAGACACGCAGGTCAGATTCCCACCATAAGTGGGAAGCATACAGACTGTTTCATGCTGTAAACACACTCATTGGAAATAGTCTGATTTACAGTGCAGTTCAATGAGCAGGAGCATTTCCTACTGGTTTACTACTCTGACTGTGGAGTCAATACTGCCTTTGTTGACACACGAGTGCAATCTATGGCACCCACTACCACATAGAGGTATGCAATGCTGCAGAAGCAAGGCTTAGTGCTGTCTTCCCCTTTTGAAGCTGTAGAGAGCCATATATATTCTTAGACATGCAACAGAATAATACTGAAAAAATTGAGTATTAGTGAAGTAGCTGCATGTGAAATACACAAAGTGCCTTAAGTAGCTCTTCAAAGGTTCCCTAAGATGGTAAGAGCTACACGTATCCTCATACGTATGTATATAGGAAGACCCCACAGCCCCATGTGGTCAGCATGTGGATAAAATGTACTGTAGTGGCTGAGCAATTAATCATTGCAGAGAGCAAACTGTTGTAACTACAAACAGGATAACTGGATGCAAACAAGACGTTTTCAGCATGCGTTAAGTAAATAACAAATCTGCTCTCATTCCTTATTTTAGTCATTTATAAATCATATCAGTTTTCAAACTCCCTTCATGTAAATCTCATTACTCACTCAGTTGTAGTATATCATTGTCATGTGTTTATGCACTTGGTCACATGTCTTGCATTCTGTAATGTACAAGCTGCTGTCAGTCTCTGCAAATCGCTTCAAATTGCTAACAATCACACAGACAGCCCTTGTATACTGTGGACATTGTTGACTAATTCTACTTTGAATTTCCAGAAAAACTGTAGAAATTCTTAATATAAAATCAAGGTGAAGGCATTAATGAATTAACTAAAATGTATTCATTCATTCTTTCTGTAATACCCACTTTGTTGTTCAGTGTTGCAATGGAATCAGATCATATCCTGACAAACAATAAATGCAAAATTGAGAAATAATCTGTAGACATAATACAAATTTATCTAGGATGTATTCACACACAACAAAAAAAAAAAAATATCCCACAAGGCACACATACCTACCATAACAAATTAGAGGATAGTCACTTCACCTAGTACATATCATTGGGATACAGATGTAATCCAGGCTACCTGTATTACATATGGTCACATTGAGAATATACAAACTCTTTAATGAAGACACCCTGTCTAAACATTGAATGAGAGAACCAAGAGCTATGAGGCAACAGTGCTGATGACTGCATTACTGTACTACCAATCAGTTAAAATTCACCACTTCAAAGAAGGTAGGGGAGTGGCATTCAAGAGAGACATGGCAACAGTCGATGCAACATCCCAACCCTGTGTAAGTAATGGGGGGGGGGGGTGATGATGATTCTCCACAGTCTTCATGTAGCTCAGTAATTATGTAGACATGTTGTACACATCCTTCCTGATTTTCATATCCCTACTATTAATGAACTCTCATGAAGTGAAATGTTACATCTTCTGGATAATACATCTTTCAAGCTGCTTAAATTCTGTGTACATCTTGTATTTTTATTTAATACATATCCCTTTTGGTAGTAATTTAAAAAAAAAAAAAAAAACTTTTCTGGATAACATCACTGTCAGCCATGTTTTTTGATTACAGTACTTTATTTCTGCAACAAATAATTGCTCGTCTTAATTTATCTTTATACAGAGTAATTGTAAAAATAAAAGTACCAACGAGTGCAATTATTTTCTTTAGCAAACTCCTTTCGTAAATTATTTTATTTTGCCACTTGCAAATTTTTAGACTTGCATGATGGAGGTGGTAAAAGGATTTTGATAAAAGTACTTTTCTCAACATCTGTATTATATTCTGTGTGAAAAAATACAGCATTTTGAATTGTATTTTATTTTGACATAGTAATGTGAGAAACAGTTTTTTTTGGGGAGGAGGTCATTGTGTTAGATATCTACATAAATCTGTACATTCTGTTTCAACTAATTAAAGAACACAACAATAGTAAAATAAGAAAAAAGCATGAGTCAGCCCTAAAGATTATATTTTTATTTATTTCCTTTGAGAATCATTGCTTATTTTGTTGCAAATTTTTTTTTTCATTATACTAGGTATATGCTACATTTTTGATCTAGCATGTAATAGCTGCACAATATAATGCCTGCTTTCTTGGAATATTATAGTTCACATTATAGTAATGCAGAAGGAATAATTAACATAGGCCTCCGACATAAGCAGAGTCTTGAATTTCTGTTTTATATTAAAATAAGGCAAGAACATACAGCTGTGAGGATCATTTCCATGGGTCATTAATTTATGAAAGACCTTTCCTAAATTTCTTTCAGTTACTTGTTAAATCATTTTCCCCTCAGTAGTAATAATTTGTAAGTTTACTGTATCATCTTTTTTTAAAGGTTGTGTTAACATGATAAACCTGGGGAAAAAAATAAAAAGAAAGAAAACAGAAAAAAATAATGCAGTAGTCTATGCAATGTTTAAGGATTTTTGCAGAAAAAACTTGACTTGAGATGATTGTCACTGTTGAAGTGACTCCCCGACCCCATGTGCAAAAATGGGAAAGGGGTAGAGGATGGATGAATCTAGAGATTAATATATTTATTTCTCATGGTACTTTTACTTCCTAAGCTAAAATGTGACTCTAAATTGTTTCGTTTTTAAAATCTAAATGAATATGCATGTTGGAGTCAAAAGTCAACTAAAAACCTGTCTAGCATGCAAATTATTTTCTTTGGCATGATGTGTTTTACAGATTTATTACCTACTATCAGCTATAGCTGTCATGTCTCCTGTTTTGTATTTTGTGAATATTAAGCATTCTGCTCTACACTGATTTAAACATTAAAAACAGTATACAATAATGGTTAATTCCAAATTAAAAGTCTATGGTATGTTTTTTGAGTCTCTGCCAAGAATCTGCTTTAAAGGAAAAAATATATACTGTTGTAAGTAATCAGTGAGAGAGAGAAAAAAATGTATCAAATCCATGCTTCAAGATTTCATTTCTGTTCCTAAATCTGATTTTCAAGAATAGCATCAAAATTACGTTTTCCTGGATTTATGTCAAACCTGAACTGGCATTTTTATACAAATTTAATTCTTTCAGTTTAGAGTAACAGTTTGTCTTGCCAGCTCATAATCATCCTCACTGACAGTTCAAAGCTTATATAAGCGCCAGTTTTATCTCAGGAAAAACTGTTGCCTTCCACAATGTTGCAGAGGTAAATCATTCAAGCAAAAGCAGGATATTTCAGACTTGACAAGCCAAACTGCCTAAGAGATTTTAAATTGTATTGAGACAGAATGTCTTTAGCCTTGTTTATCAGTTGTAGAATTTCTCCAGTCATGTGCATTATCTGGATGAGACACTCAAAGCAGCATACATTTTTTTACTTGCCGAGATTGTTTCTTGTAAGACTATTGTAAGATGCAGATACATTCTTAACGTGTGTCTGGAGTGCATTGCAAAATAGAGCCCATTCCCACATGTGAGCAGTATAGCTGTTATAATATAGCCTATAAATATTCATCTAACCTAGAAAAAATTGCTACGCACTTGTAAAACATATTTAATTGGTCTTTACATTCACAGATTGTGCGGGCAATAAATAAAGCATAATGGCAGCTAAGTGGCACAGCAGATAGCATTGTTGCCTAACAGCAAGAGATTCCTGATCCAATTCTCTGCTGGGGGTGCCTTAGGTGAAGAGTCTGCACATCATCACTCTGTGCACGTACATTTTGGTCTGTACATCATCTCTCTGTGCACGTACATTTTGGTCTGCACATCATCTCTCTTTGCACGTACATTTTGTGCTGTGGCCTCCTCCCACTTTCCAAAGGGTCTATGTTTAACAGTCAGATGAAATTTTCATCTAGCAGTTAATCATCAAACCATATTCATCAAATATTCATGTCAGCGATTGTTTGAGATGGGGAAAGTAACTACATGGCCAACACTTCCCAGTCTTACACATGTCAGTATTTCAAACCCACACAGGTGGGGGTTTTGCCCCTCACACCCCTCCTAACTATATATACCAACTACAAGATCGCACTACAGTGGGGAAAAGGGCTTTGAAATAATGTGGTTTGTCAGCCAGTGAAATGTTGGCCAACTAGTTACTTTCCCCATCTCACACATTCACTGGAGTGCATGTTTGATGAATGAACATTCCATGAATAGATTTCAATATTTACCTGTTCAATGAAAGTTTCATTCAACAGTTCAACTTAGACCCCATTCCAAAGATATGCAGTATGTGGATTGGATACTCTAAATTGGCCATAGTTGTGAGTATGCGTGTGTGTGTGTGTGTGTGTGGTGGTGAAGAATACCATGGCAGGGCTAGCCTCCCAATGGTGGAAACCTTGGCTGTAAATGATAGTCGCTGTTGAATTAACAACCTGATCCAATGTTCAATAATGAGAAAATGGGTAGTGGCTGGATGGCTTGTTATGTGCGGTTATGTAAGCAAACTACCTAGTATTAACATTAATATTCAAATTAATTTCTTCAGTCTCTGCTTGCCAGCGACATGCCACCAAACAAGTCATTTAACTAGACAGTGTTCTTGACATACCAATAAAGGAAGGCATTTGTATTTAGCAGGTTTATGTGATTAGTGTACACATGGGTGTAGCATACAACATTTATTTTCACTGAAGAGTGGTTTGGAGTGGTTCAGATATATGTGGTTATTTGTAAAGATGTCAGGTAATGAGTCCTCATGTCCAGAAATACTTTTTTGTCATAAGAGCCATGACTCTCTAATGTCAATGGATTGTGTTGGAATTCAAACTGCAATGTTAAATATTTTCATTAAAAAAAAATGAAAAGACATACACGTCAGTAGTAGAACAATTATTTTTTCTGATCTTGCAAAACAGTCATAACATAAATGACTACATCTAAAAAGCTTGGGTGTGCTTTAGGGATAAAAACAGGTAATGTAAATTATGAAGTGTAAATGTATTTGCATGTGACCAAATTTCTTGAACCTGAAGTCCCCACACCTCAAGTCTCCAATGTAGAAAATATAACTGTTTTCTATTTAAAAAAAATTACTGCTGGTATGATTTTTTTTGGGTGCACCAACATCAAAGGAGCGCAAAAAAGCCATATCAGTCTCTAACTTGAGGTGAGAAAAAAAATGGAAATATGAATATTATTGGCATTCCACGTAAAGCAAGCCAAAACATGGCATTACAAATCACTGAATCTGAATTAGTATGATACATCCACATGGCAAAGTAGCCATTGGAGATCTATGTCCTTTAATCTGACAATTAATCCTCCTTTGATTTATCATGTATTTATTATATATCCTGTATATGTTATTTGTTGTTAACTGCATTACCAAGGATATAACCTCCAGGTCCAAGGATGCTATAATTCCCACCTTCATCAGACCCTTCAGAGAATGCAATCCATCTGGAATGCACTGCTCCAAATGCGTTACATTATAGAAACATTGCAATAACTTCTAAAAAATTAAAAATCAAATGATTAAGTGCCATTAACTGCAAAGAGAGGAAGTCAGTTCACTTTCCTTTGTCTCATGCTATGTGCAGTATGTTGATCTTTGTCTTGCCTTGCATGCCGTTAAGAATTGTATTTGATTAAACTTCCACCATTTCACTGACAGTGATATTTAAAACACTACCTCCAGTGAACCCTGCCTTCACTGTAACATACCCCTTGGGGAGAATCGTTTCTCCCCAAAATAATACATTACTTATAAAACAGCTGCCCTTGCATATGAATCAGTCTTTATGCCGTACCTTTAAAATCAGATGGGTATTCAAAAATCCCTTCCTGCAGTAAGTATTATGGCATTCATTGAGTGTGGTCCATATCCACCCAGTACCCACTAAACACTCTAAGTTCTATAGGGTCATCCAGACCACCTGCCTTGTAAGAATCCCTGAAACTCTATAGCTCATTCCTGGTTTAGAAACTTTGTCCCTCATGGACAAGGTCAACATGTAAGCATAAATGTTTTGCTCATCTCTGGTTTATTTATACTTTAATATATAAGGACTAAAAACTTTAATGGAAATGCATGTCTGGGCATCTGAAGATCCTCATGCATCAATAGCCTAGTAAGTACCTATGAACCAGTAATGTGAGCCTATGGAATATGACTGTAGGAATAACACAGATGGGTATGCATTCTTAAAGTAAATAAGCAATAAACTACAGACCAGGAGAGAAAACATTCTTACTGAGCAAAACAATTTCATGTTAAGGCATCTGCTGCCGTCACAAAATATATTAACTTATCAGATCATTAAAGAATTTATCATTTGAACAGAAGAGTTGATTCCCACAAAAAAATGTTCTCAAGTGTTAACTTATTTTCTTCATATAGTAAACATGTCTAATTTAGAGACAACACTGGTACATTAAGGTGCATCACCAAAGGTGGCTGCCCTTGTGGTCTACTGCAAATGCAAATGAGGCATTCATAAGGAGCAGCATATGCTAATTAGCCATGTTGTGTTCCCTAGAAATACCTCCAGTAGGGCATTTACAGAATAGTGTGACCCAGAGAATTGTTCAGTTGCATAAATTCTTGTGTCCAGCTGCGGTAGTGATCTTGCTAAAAGGCTGGTGTTCGCCCATTGCTTTTAGTGGCTGAGATTACAATAAAGCTAAATGTTGGGAGAGTTTAGTAGGTAGGTAGTGTTGGGGGGTTGTGTGCATAGGTTTGTGTGGCTGCCTTTGTGAATTTGGTTATTGGCATTGTTCAAGAGCAACAGTTCCATTATTCAGACACTTAAAATATGTTATATCATTTGCAAACATTAAATATAGGGGAGGTATATGCAGTGCAGTATTATGCATAAAATTGTCTGATTTTACATAATACTTGTTATAAAGCCTTGTTCAAAATCTAGGATATAGGAAGATGGGATAGAGAGAGCAGCCCAAAGAAAGGAAGGAGGGGAGGCAGCACAAAGAAGATAAAGGAAACAAGATGAGATAATAGTAGAGTATAGTTGTGGTAATGGTACTTTTAAGTTTTCAGCAGTGCAGAGTTATGATAGTACCAGGTTTACAAGGGATGCTACAGGTACATAGACAGTTATCTATAAGGTGTTGCTTCTGCTGAATTTTGAAGTCTTTCAGGTTGCAGACTTAAGTGGAGTGGGATGGTTATTTTTTTAGATGGTAATTCAGTTATTAGTAATGCAGTATGAATACAGGGACTTTACTGCATTGCTGTGAGGTTTAGTTATGGAGAGGAATGATGTGTCAGTGGAGCATAGAGGTCTAAGTCTGAATGATAGGGAGAAAATAGAATTTTTAAGAGTTGTACAGTAGTTTGAAGGTTCTAATTATGAGTACAATAGAGAATTATTTAGTTCAAGCTAGATTAGCTGTTTTAGACAGAGGCTGTAATGTAATCTGTAAAAGATGGTTGGCTGTGAGTTTGGATACTTTATTGTAGCATTGACTTTGGCAGAGAAGAGTTGATATTATTTAGGATAAGAGAGACATAACAGGGTTGAGAATGTTAAAAAGTGTCCAAGTTTTGTCTAGCAGAAACAGTAAGGTAAGGTTTACTCGGTTGAAGCAGTCTAGCTTTTGATGTGTCTTTATGGCTTGCTGAAGGTCTAGATCAAATTTCAGGTGGTCACATATAATTACACCTAGAAGTTTTTTGTAGGAGAGTTGGAGGCGAACAGTAATAGTTTAATTTTTCTTGGATTCAGGAGGAACTGTGAGTTGCCAAGCCAAGCTTCTATGGAGGAGAAATATTTCTGGGTGGCTGTTTTGGAGCATGGGTAGTGTCCTAGTACTACATGTTAAAGTAGTCATAGCCATTTTGTACTATGGTGGCCTGTTTGGCTGATGTATTAAGGCCACTGATAAATTAAACAATAGTGGTCCTGAGATGGAGCCTTGTGAGATTCCAATGGATAATGGTAAGAAAGAGGAGAAATTATCTTTATTGGTGAGGTAATTAAGAAACTGCTAAAGTGAGGAGGATGATAGCCCATAGGAAGACAGTTTAGTTAGGAGAATTTTATAACTGACTGTGTCAAATGTCTTGGCTAGATCCAGAAATAGGGTTGACGACAGAACACCTGAATTTCTCCTGTGATTTATTGTATCTGTGAAACTTAGAAGGGCAGTGGTTATACTGTGATTAGGTCTGAACCATAATGAGAGGGAGGGAGGTTATAAGAAGAGATATGCAGATAAGTTGAGAGTGAATGCATATTTCCGAGATTTTAGATACGGGTGAAAGAATGGTGATTGGTCTATAGTTTGTGAGTTCGACTGAGCTGCCCTTATCGAGGGGTATTGTATAGGATTTTTTCCATAAGATGGGCACATTTTCTTGGAAGGCAACAGTTTTTCCTGAGATAAAACTGGTGCTTATATAAGCTTTGAACTGTTAGTGAGGATGATTATGAGGTGGCAAGACAAACTGTTACTCTAAACTGAAAGAATTAAATTTGTATAAAAATGCCAGTTAAGGTTTTTGGTATTATGAGAATGTACTTCAGACATAGACAGTGACGTCATTAGTTAGTTAGGATGGACATTCAGAAAATATTTAATATCCAGCATTCCAGAATGCAAGTTTAGCTTTTGGACTGCAGAACAGAGTACAAAGTAAGGTTAAATATTTACAGTATTCAGGAGGAAAAGACGGTTTCAGTTGATATTATCAGAATACACCTGGAGAAACTCTAGATTTGTTTATCAGCACAGTTGAAATGATCAGAATATACGTGCAGAAACTCTGGATATATTTATCAGCACAGTTGATATCAGTACACGTGCAGAAACTCTGGATATATTTATCAGCACTTTTATTAACCAGCATTCCAGAATTTCTACAGACTGAAATTGAAGACAGTATTTGAATACTTGAATATTGTTAACATTGAATTAAAGCCTTATTAATCAAACTAGTGTGTCTGCAGAATTCACTCTGAAAAGTAGAAAAGACTGTCCATAAAAGAGAGACTGGAACCTGTTCAGGACAAGTTTAGGTAATTAACCAATGCTTTCATTCTAGTTGTCTTAAGGTTGTGAAGCAATGCTAATGGGAGTTACCAAATGGGAATAGGTTAGGATGGGTTGATTTCTAGGCCTGAGCAATGCATTTATTGATTTCCAGAAGTTTTTTTATTGTTGGTGATGTGTTTTAGGTATCGAGTATAACAAGTTTTTTTGTCCTCTTTTTTGCATTCCTTGAAATGATGAATGGTTCTTTAACTGGATGATTGTGACTTTGTAGCAGTTTTATTTTCTCTCTAAGTTGTATTAAATATGCTTACTGTTTCAACAACTGGAAGAGTTTTAAGTAGAGCCCAGCTGATCTGGAGCAACTAGAAGTAAACATTTCTTTATTGAAGTTAATAAGATTCTGACAGTGTTATATTGATGAATTTTGTGGGGTTGTTTGGGATGTCTGATTATGTTGAGTGGTTCTAGGTCATTTAGGCAATCGAGTAGGGTGCTAGATGTGGCAACATATTTTGTGCTGTATGTTAGTATACAGTCTAAGATGGATTCTTTAGATGTGGCCTTGTTAATTCTAGTTTGAGCCCTTTTCATTTGAGAGAAGCCATATAGCTGAATTGAATTTGTTGGGTTTTCTAGACTATCTTTTGCCAGTCTGTATTAACATCGCCTAGTAAGACTGTTTCCAGTTTTATGTTGGGCAAGATACAGGAGCAGATATCTTCCACTATGGGGATGCTATAACAAGGTGGTATGTGTATTGACCTCTGAAGACTAGGGATGTGTGTGTGCGCGTGTGTGTGTGTGTCTGTATTCGTATGAGGAGTGAGATGAAAGTCCAGCATTGATGGGTAGAATTTCATGATAAGTGCAGAGATCTAAAGCATTCCTGTAGAAATAGCTCTACTTTCTTTTTTCGTTCTATCTAGTCTGATTGTATTATAACCCCAAAGAAGTATTTCTTTATACTTGGTAATTGTTTAACTGGGTTTCTGTGATTATGAAGAAATCAGAGTAGTAGTGGGCTATACAGGGATAAATGTCTGATTTTGTTAGAGACCTGCTCGGTTATTGCATTGTATTTGAAGTCCTACTTGGTAGGGGAAGAAACCTATTGCTGTTTCAAGATGTATTGGGGGATGGCATGATGTGGTCTGGGGTTAGATGAGTGGTTTAGGGACTGGGATGTATAACCCCTCCTGTAGTTATGGTCCAGTTAGCTATGTGTCTATTGAAAAGCCACTTTTATTTGGGCTTGCTTTTATGTATGATTTTGGATATAGTGAAGCATGTGCTGCTTGCTTGTATTTCAGGGTGCTAATGTAGTATTGAATGTATGTAGTTATAGAGGGTCTGGTATCAAACCATGAGATGCTCTTCATTGCTTTACTGGAATAATTAGTGCATCATTAAAGTAATATCTTTTATAATTGAGTTTATGAATGGTAATGGAGATGCTTCACCAAAGGGTAGCGTTTGTTGTTGAGCAGTCATAGTGGAGTGCATGACTCAAATGACCATATTATACCCATAATAAACTAGAAAGAAGGCTGCAAAACAGGTTTTTGCTGTGCTTTTAAAGGATATGAACAATATGTACAAGAGGTTACTGTCCAGACAAAATCCTGTGTTGCTTACTGGACAAGAAAGTCAATTCCCATAGTTATTTACAGGTCAAATTTTCTTAAGTTCTTTATTAAATGGAGTTGGTGTGATACACAGAAATTGCTTAAATGTTGTGTGTTTGTTATGGAACAAGTGCTATGTTTTTCCTAAATGACTAGAATTATTCCAACAAACCTGTGACAAAAGGAGATACTGCCAGCCCAGCTAGCTGGAATTTTGTAAATAATTATGTCATTGGTGAATATCGAAATGATTTGTGTAAGAAGCTTGTTACAAATGTATTGGAACTATGTTATGTGTAATATCAAACTGATTGTACAGAGGTGTGTGCTAAAAAGGGTATTTGCAAAAGGCTTGTGTTTAAAATGGATCCACAGTGTGCCCTACTGGAAAAGATCAGAAATGTTCGTGCACTATTGTAACTGTTTAAATATATATATATATATATATATATATATATATATATATATATATATATATATATATATATATGGGAACACTTCACATAATCGAATTACTGAAATGTCGAACTGCATATGGTCGAGACCATATGATCGAGATTTCAGTAAATCGAATATGTGTAGTGTTTAAAAATAAGAGTTTACTTACCTTAATACATTGCGTGCACAGAGGCAAGGATTTTTGTACACTCTGTACATAATGTTTTATTTTTTTTGTGGTGTTGACAGGAAATGAGAAATCTCCCGTTTTGCGCTTCTGCATACAGCACAAGACGGGAGATTTCCCATTTCCCCACTGTAGCGCGATCTTGGAATTGGTATATTTAATTAGGGGGGTGTGCAGGGGGAAGCCCCCCTGCAAAAGCGAAGTTTGTGTTTTTTTTTTTTTTTTTTTGTTGGTTTTGCTTCAGAAGTTCGAGTTTCTGAAACTTGATCTTTTGGTTTCGGTTATTTGCAGTTCGAGATTTTGTTAATTCGAGCTTCTGAAGTGAATATATATATATATATATATATATATATATATATATATATATATATATATATATATATATTCATAGGTAGGTATTAGGCTATCTGCCCAAGGATCCCTGGCTAACGCCACCAAAAAAAAAGTTATTTTCCTGTGCCCCTGATGAGCAGAGCCACCGAAGTAATCCCCGGGGTGTATTTCCTATTTCCCATCCACTTATCAAGATTTTTATTGAAGAGTGCTAATGAGGAACTTTGCTTGACATAGATGGGTAGCTTGTTCCAGAGTATGGGAAGTCTCTGGGATAGGAATCTATCCCTCCAGCATGTCCTGTTTATTGTAGTGACAAGGTTTAGGTCCCTAGAGCGTGTAGCTCAGAGGGACTTTGATTTCTTTAGGTGTAGCATGTCCAACAGCTCTGGGTTTGACATAGCTTTATATGTTAGGCAGATATCACCTCGGAGTAGGCAATATGCTACGGAGTAAAGCTGGAGTTTTTTGAGATGGTCAGTGTAGGGCATCTCTTTGAGGCCAGTAATCCTCTTTATGAGGTACTTCTGTGGCCTTTCCAGCTGCTGAAGATGTCTTCTGAGGTATATTCCAAAAGGGGTGTTGTACTCTATAATGGGTCTAATGAGTAGAGGGGAACAATGACCTCTTTTCCTAGATGAGAACCCTTTTGTGATGAGGTGTGCCACACAGAAGGATTTCCTGACTACTGTGGTGATGTGATTATCAAAGGAGAGACTACTGTCCACCTTGGCCCCCAAGTCTCTTATCACACATTCGGCATTAAGTAGACTGCCACCTGTGTGGTAGTTCATGGGTACAGAGTTTTTACCAAAGTGGATGACAATGCAGTTTTTGGCATTGAGCTTGGGCCATGGCTCTCATTGAGGCCCTTCTGTAGGATGTCCACATCATTTGGGGACTCGGCTATGGCTCCTAGTTTGCAATCATCTGCGGACTTCATTAGCCAAAGGCCTTCTGTGTTAGCCTGTACTTCAGAGAAGTAGATACCAAACAAGAGAGGTCCCAGGACTGAACTCTGTGTACTCCAGTTGTCACTGGTTTGAAGTCATATTTGGAGTCTGCAACTTTTACAGTGTGGATTCTGTCAGTGAGCCAATTGGCAACCCATCTTGTGATGTAGGGATTTATACCTAGTTTAGTGAGTTTATCTATAATTCCAGAATGGGGGATGGTGCTGAAAGCCTTGGTGAGGTCAAGATAGGCTGTGTGAACCACATTACCCTCATCTACAGCTTTGGTGACTGCCTCAAAGAAGTCGATCAGGTTCAGGAGGAATGATCTGCCTTTCACAAACTCGGACTGGGTGGGGTCCATAGCCTAGAGGTTACCAATGTCTTTGTTTGAGTTCCACAATGATACATTCCATGGCCTTACAGACCAGGCTCGTCAGGCCAATAGGGGGATAGTTCCTGGGATCAGTGGTGGCTCCCCCTTTGTGGAGTGGGATAACTGTTGCTGTGCACCATTCAGTAGGCACAAAGCTTGATGTGAGACTATGATTGAACATGGTGCTTAGGTGGGGAGCCAGTTCATTCTGAAGTTCATGTAAAACACAGCCTAAGATGTTGTCCGGTCCTATGGATGCTGTGTTTTTGGCTTTAGAGAGTGCAGCTTTTACCTACATACTTGTGATTACAGGGAATCTGCATTCTTCCTGTATAGATATGGGCTCTTTAGGGGGTGAGAGGGGTGTAACGTTAGCACTGAAACTATCTGCCAGGACGTTGGCAATATCAGTTGTTCTGTAATTTTTATGCCGTTGTGCTGTAACTCAGAGCAGATCTGGATGTTGTCATTGAGATTCTTGACAAAGCTATAGAATGCTTTGTGGTTGTCCCTAGAATCAGTGGTGATTTTGTTTTCGTAGCTAGCTTTGGAGGATCTTATAAGAGATCTCAGCTTCTTACTGAGGCTGACAAGAGAACTCCTCCACTCATGGGATTTTACTCTCTTTTGCAACACTTTCTTCCTTCTGTTGTAGAGTTTGTTTATGGCAGGTGACCACCAGATTGGCTTTCTTTTTTGGAGGATAGCATCTTGGTTCTGTTTGGGGTAGCACAATCCATGCACTTGTTTAAATGCTAATAGAGTGCATCTATGTAGGATTTAGTAGTCGTAACTGTATTTTCCATCTGCAATGGGTGTCATGAAGTTTGTCACTTCTGTCTTTAGAAGCATGAAGTTGGCTTTGAAGAAATTTTTTACCATGATTTCCTTAATTGGGGGTGGGATGTGGATATCTAGGGTGATTAGCTTATGGTCGGATCTGACAAATGAGGTGTTGACTTTGGGTGTGGAACACCGGTCACTCATGTTGGCAATGACTAAGTCTAGGATATTGTTGCCCCTGGTGGGGATGTGGATAAGTTGATCCAGGGCATTGGAATTTATGAATTCCAGAAAGCGTTGAGCGAAGGAGTTGCTACATGAGTAGTTTTCCCAGTTAATGGTGGGGTAGTTGAAATCACCCATTATTAGGGTTTTTGGTTGAACCCTAATATTTTCCAGTATATCAAGAAAAGAGAAGTGGGAATCCTGGGGCATGGTGGGGGATCTGTAGCAAGATACAATTTGGATTGCAGTTTTGCCCAGAGATATTTTAACAGAAAATAGATGAAATGAAATTACTTTATGGCTATGCAATAAAAGATGGTATCTTTCAATTTTCTATGAGCTAGAGACAGACTCTATGCTGAGAAACTTTCTGTATTGTCTTTGGAGTGAATGAATTGAATTACTACCTATGAAATTATGAAGCAATGCAACTGTTTTATGACTTCCAGCATCTGCCAAAGATCTGAGGTCTATGTATTTTCAGAGGTAGATGCTAAATACTGCAGGGGGGATTTCACCTGGGATAGAGTCAGATGACAAGAAATGATGTAATTCTGCAAGCTATCCCAGCAGTAATATTTGAGATATTCATTTGAGAACAGTGAGTGAGACAGAGCTTTCTGTAGTCTGTCTTGGGCATGAACATAACCATTCACCACATCTGTTGCTCTGTAAGTAAGTTAGCTAGGGTGTGGTGGCTCTCTTAGATACAGTCAAGAATACAGTGAAGTTTATTTTAGATATTTTTCTTTATTTATTTGAGACTGTCCTGCAATGTTGTTTTAAATATTTCCTGTGATTTTTAACTCTGTTATTGTGAATATATACTGAGAACTTTCTTCTTTTATTTATATTAAATAAATTTAAACCTTTCATTGTGGCTGATCTGTCTAGTTTTGAGAGTATTTGCATATTTATTTGACACTGTGGGCCACTTCTAATAGCCTTGATCTTGGTCAAAGTGCCATTTGTATTAATATTACAATGTAAGATGGTCACCCTTTGGTAAGGACTTTAAAGTAGCCAATAAGGAGTAGGCTGGTGGCAGTGATAACTACCTTATAGTCTGGGCAAAAGGGGGCATAGCTAGTAAACCTGTGTCAGCTATTTGGGCATAGACACAAAACACTGATTAGACAGAGAGGGTGTTGGAGGCCTTCACTTGGCCACTCAGCTGAGATCCCAACTCTATAGCTTTGCCAATGGGGAGTCTTATCGGGGATCTAGAGAAAGAGGGAGAAACCAGCCCTGGACTGATTGGTCTGTGTGCACTCTTAAGGGAAATTGTACTTGATGCAGAGAGCTGCATCTAGAAATACTGTGTGTACTTGTAATCCTCCCAGTGTACGTCCCCCACTGGTGCCAGTGGTGAGGATTGAAGCCCCTTCATTACTGGTCCAGTGCTGTATCATAACTAAACCATAAGAAATTCAGAGTAAGTAGTATACAACAAAAATAAAGACACCGTGTTTCAATATCTCAAATTGTATATAGTAGTTTATATCAAAATGCAAGGTGTCACACGGTCCATGTATAATCTATTTATAAAGTAACATTTCTGAGTCTGAAGCAAGCTAACTGATTAAGGAAAAAAACTAAATCCATGATGATTTACTGAATAAGCAGCTGAGGATACCAATAAGGGCACTGACCCTGCCTTCTTAAAGTTTGTCAATGCCTGTTATCCCATTATGGTGGGGCAAGTCAATATGCGCTTAATAACCTTACCCCTGATGTTTACACAATAGCTGCAAAATCATAGGATATGGCTGCAATCCAGACAATGAATTCTTGCTAAATTACAGTTAAGATCTCACTGGTGGCCTTTCTTCCAACTGAATAATAAAGAGATGGTATGAGGTCTGACAGCACCATGGATATTGTCACCACAGTGTTTGCAGAAGAATATTCTGCCATTGCTTTCTTAACTCGTCGACTCCAATAGAGCTCTGGAAGTTTGAAGTGTCCAATGGGAGGAGTCTAAGCTTTTTGACAGAATTAAATTATGTCCTCACATTTCAAACAAATATTCACATTCATGGAACCGTTGGGATTATGAAAGAAGTATAAATGGCAAACTCTTCAGCACAATCTGTTTTTAGTGGTAGTATTATTTAGGTTCTAGGTCTTAAACTGAATTTTATGTCACAGTAAACACAATAACGATTACACTTGTAATATTTTGTAAACAACTTATAATATCTCTGGATCCAATCAAGTTACACACATATAGTCAGCAGCATTTTATTTATGTAGCTGAGAACTTTCATAAGAGGCTGAGGAGCTCTCTGTGTTACTCGGTTGTTAGAATGTTCACATTTTTCTAAATATATCTATATAAATTAATATCATAAAAACAATTCATATCTGTTTACCTGCACTAAACAGACATTAAATATTAATGCAGTTGAGTTTGCCATTGTGTAAGCTTTAAGATGAAATCTTTTAAAACCGTGTACATAGCATGGTTTTGGAATTATTGATGCAAATATGAACAAGCAACATTTGACATCTGGAGACATCAGTAGGAGTTAACTGCAGCTGCACCTGGAAGTGTCACTCAGATGTAATGAGTTAATGATGTATTCCTAAAGCTTGTTCTTATACGGTCAGCAAATGACATTTGAAAAATAGGAGATGGAAGAATACACCAGATGAATTATGCAAGGATTACTACTTGAATGTCAGAATGTTATATCCATATGGGAAGTTTATGAACATGCAGCATAAAGATAAACAGGATGAACAGGAAAATGTAATTTCTGCAGTGCACCTAGACAGGAGGAGTTTGTTCAAGTGGAGAACATCAATGAGAGAATGTCTCATGTCTGGACAGAAAGATGGTTGTATTGATATACAGAAGCATCTTTAGCATAGCTGTCTTTGTGCTTAGGAACTAAAGCTTTCCCCATATTCTTCATCAGCTGAATACTCCAACAGCTGCCCCAGCAAATGAATCCATATAAGACCTTTAGAAATCACTAGTCATTTGCTGTCAGTGCACCACCACAGGGTATTTTGATTGAAAGGAATGGACTTTAAAGTAAAAGTAGGTGTGAATACTGCAGTCTAAGATATTTATAACATGTTTACTCTAGGTTAATGCATTGACTGAGCTCATGGGCTTTTGCCAGAAAAAAATGTTTTGTATTCCAGGATCCACCTCTCAGATGGTTTACTTGGTTCTCTTCATAACAGAAATCAAATTGATTATATCCTAGCCAGAGAATGATATTTGAAAAGATTTAAGAATGAGGGCATATTCAAAGCTTTTCCATCTTTTTTTTTTTTTATTTCGCCAAATCTTTTTAATGAAAGCTTCATTGAGGAGCAGGCAATGATATGGTAAGTGCTCCATTTTTACTTGTCATTCATCTACAAACATCAGGAAGTGTCAACCTCCTTGCAACCAGATGGAGCAAGGGGTTTGATATACTTGCTTTCTCAGTAGAACTCAACAGTAGGTTTGTGGTGCGAGTTTCGCTAACCTTATGATGGCCCATTGGGAACACCAATTTATTTTCAGCCACATCCAAACTATGGGTTTAATACATTTTTACACACACTTTCTTGACAATATTTTATTGTTTTCAAAGGTAATGTGGTAGATGCTGAACGTATGATTAATTATTTGAATAGTACGACTAGTTAAAGTTTACATGTAACTTCCATAATGAGAAGATTGCATACTTGGATATTGAGCTTAGGAAAGACATAAGTAAAGGGCAATATACTGCAAGAATTTACTGTAAAAAAACCCATATTCAAACACCTTTTTACATTTCACTAGCTCGCACCCACTTCATCAAAAAGAGATCAATAAGAGATCAATAATTAAAGGTCAGTTAGTGCGAGTGGCAAGAATGGTTACAGATGATGTGGCATTTCTTGAAGAATGTGTAAACCTAAGATATATGTTTTTACATAGGGGCTACCCTAATCCATTGATTATGCAACTTATAACTGAAGTACAATATAAAAGGGAAAACGGTACCTACAGACCTATTTTACACCCAGTGGAAACAACAATTGGAAATAATACCCCCATGAACATGGATAATGGGGATAATTACATACCTACAGTCATAAGTCATGTTGAACAAGCCCAGTGCGCAAGTTTTACTATTTTTATTATACCATTTAGTTTAGATGCAAACAGCATCAGGAGTATATCAATGAAAAACTGGTACTTACTACTATCCGATAAGGAGTTAGTGAGTAGAATCGGCGAATACCCTATTGTATTTAGAAGGGGAAGGAACATGGGGTCTATATTGAATTACTGAGCACTTAGAAAAGTGAACGCTAATTCATTGACCCCTATTAAGCGAAAGCTTACAATCTCGAACACCCTTTTTTCACAGGGAAAAAAAATCGCTGGTCCATAAAAAAAACTTAAAACATTATATAATGTGGGGGGCTTCACCCCCTCCCCCCACACACCCCCTACTTAAATATACCAACTCCAAGATCGGACCACAGTGGAGGAAATGTTGCACTCCCGAAACCGGCCTAGCGATTTTTTTTCCCTGTGAAAAAAATCGCTGGGCCGGTTTCAGGAGTGCACCATTTCCTCCACTGTGGTCCGATCTCAGAGTTGGTATATTTAAGTAGGGGATGTGTGGGGGGGTGAAGCCCCCCACATTATATAATGTTAAGTTTTTTTATGGACCAGCGATTTTTTTTTTTTTTTTTTCTCCCTGTGAAAAAGATCACTGTTCCGGGTGTTCGAGATTTTAAGCTTTCGCTTAAAAGGGGTCGATGAATTAGCATTCACTTTTCTAAGTATTTTCTAATTTAATATAGACCTGGAACATGAAAGGCCTACTTGAGATGCATAAATCTACAACTAATAGGATACCAGGAATGTTCAAATGCGAATCATGTAGGTTTTGTAAATACATGTTCACTGGACACACTTTTATAATTGGTGACAAAACATATAAAGTTAATGGTAGATATAATTCTAACTCAAAATCAGTGGTTTACTTAGATCAATGCAAGTCATGTCTAGCTTTCTATATCAGTAAAACCGACAGGAAACTGAGAGAGTGTATGAGCACACTTATAGCATTAGTAAGGGAAAAACTGAGACTGCATTAGCACAACATTGTGCAAGTCACCCAACACATGTATTTCATTTTAGAGTTATAGATCAAATAGTATTTGATATCAAGGGGGCCCATTTTCTCTATTACTGGAAAAACAAGAATTATTATGGCAGTTACCATTAGATTCATGCAGATACCCAGGTTTGAATGAGATGACCTCTATTACATGTATTTTGAAGCAGAAACGTCTTTTAAGATAACAGGAGTAATGAATTTGCCAATAATGTTGTAGCTTATACATATTTAATATAATTTAATTTGACATTTCATATTTTTTATGGTTCTTGACAATTCTGTTGGTCAGAGATGATATGATGTTGAGAACATATTTTTATCGAAAATATGCTTATATTTTATCATATTTTATTTACTATAGTTATAGTTACTGTGTACTCGTATAGTTAGAATCCTAAGGTTTGTAAGTATGAATGTTCTAACAGCGTTTTGTTACATTGTATTGGAATATGGTCACATAGGGGTGTGTCTTAGATATTTAAATGCTGCTAATTACTTGTGAATCATCTGAAGAAGCTCAGTCACAAGACTGGATGAAAAGAGCTTCGTGGTACTAGTTCATTAAAGTTGGTTTTACTTTACTATGTGGAGTTCTCCATTCCTTCACCAGCGGTTTTATTTATTCAGGTGAATATTCACTGCAGGAAAGAGGGGAAGAGTAGTAGAGGAAAGGCAATGAAAAAGAAAAAAAAAGGTTAAGGTGGTGGAGGGTTAGTGGATGCAAAGAATGTTATAAGAACATTAACTGTTAGTGGGCCAATTTGACTTTAGTAAAAGCTGCTAAAATGGATAGTGAAGCTACAAAAGCATAAAGTACAAAATGTGAGAATGATTGAAGCTGATGAAAGGCTGAGATGAGTGTACACCGTGAGATGACTAATAAGCAAAAGAGATTGCAGTTCATTAGCCATGTTTAAACATCTTGAAAATAATGAGAACACAGATCCTTACAGACAATAGCGAAATGCCCCACTGTATTAATCTTCCTGGTTAGATACAGCTAATCAGTAGCTGGGTCTGTTAAACTTTAAGCTTATTGAAAAAAAAACATTGTTTATTCCTTCATGAAGTTTTAACGTTACATTGTAGGAGTGCAAATGTGAGATATAACTAATATTGACTGTATTATGCAAAAGATTGCAAACTAGTTTTAAATCAAAGCACAGTGAAATTAATGTAGAAGCAGTAAGCTGAAACAAAAGGCTGTACTTTATCCAGATTCCAATATACTGCACAGACAGCAGTTTTACTGTCTACTGAGGTAATCAGTGCAATGTTATGCAAATGTTTGGGAGTAACACTAGCTTAATTTAAAGAGAAGACACATTACACAAACTTAGCAAACATCTCATTATCAAAGGATTTAGGTTTTCATACCTGAAATCTGCTTTCCTTTAAAACAATGTTTGAATCTCAGGCTACTAATATGCAGGCTAAGGGGTAGCACGGAGGTGAAGATGTCTGTCCTTCTGAAATCTTTGCCCATGCAGAAAAGGAGAAGAAAAGAAAATCGGGTTCCTCCCAGTGGTCTGATTACCAAAGAAGAATGTTCATTCATTTACACATTCTGCAATACCATTCTTATCTCATTAAGTGTAAAAGAACAAGTGTGTGTTACACATACCTTGGGCCTAGAAAACTAATCTTTGGTCAGAAGTCAGTCCATTGCAGGGTGCACACATGGTCACGCACTGAATGTGCTTTTATGGGTAATTTACAGAGCAATTTACTTAACAGCTTGTATTTTGATATTGGAAGAACTGAGTCAAAACTCACACAGATAATAAGGATGATGTAAAGGCTTGACACAGAAGATCACTTAGCCAGGAAATGAACCACTGTTGAGGTAACAATGGTAACTGCAGCACCACATGTTAGTGTAATGTCCCAAACTGTGCTCTATGGTTTAAAAATATGCAGTCAACACTGATGAAGATCTCCAAGATCCAAACCTACCTCTGCATAAACATGAAACTGAGATACATACTGCTAAGAAAAAGCCTATTAAAAGACAATGCATGAAAATGTCAGAATCTGTATTTGTGGTGCGACCAGATCACCCGTGATAATCATTTATGTTTGTTTTAGATTAATCATGCCTGTATAAATCTGAAAGAGTTTTAATATAATGCATGGGGCAGTACTGAGCAGCTGTGCGAGTTCATTGTGATTATGACAAGCTGCACATGTTATGCTATATGTCACTGTACAAATTTTGTGGAAAATAAATGCAATTAATACATACTACCTCTGTGCTCGCAAGTGTCTGGTGTCTTAAATATAGCAAAGAACATCTGGTATCAGAACTGGATACTTTTATTTATAACAGTAAACAAAATACCACAAATGCCATGAAAAATGGGTAAACTTTCTGACGGGCAAGGAGCTGCAAAATAGCACAAGAACAAGCCCCTGAATTACTTTACTTTGTAGCATGGTACCGATTCAGATGAGATGGTGACAGTTGAACAAAAAACATTCAGAAAAACAACAAAAGTGACAAAATGTCAGTCCATTAGAGCTGTTTGAATTTGCACAACTGTCAGCATGGCCAATATGGAAGTGAAAGTTTGAACATTACAGAAAAGCTGGAAGGTTGAGCAAGGAAGACATAAAGTTCAAACTCCCTACTTTGTGCTATGGGTAGAGATGTTGAATTTATTTTCAGTACTTCTACGTTTTCTGAGGGGGCAATCTGTAACTTATGAAGCCCTAATTGCAAATTTAGATAAACATTCTGTACCAAAATGAAATGCAATGTGAGATGCTTGTGCAAAGTAGTAGAATATTAGTTTGGCGGAACTAAAGAAGAGTAAATAAGAGACAAGATTGTTACAGGTATTGCAGACTATGAAGTTTCATAAGTTACATCTTGAACCAATTGTAATATTAGAGAAAGGTGCAAAAACTTGCCTGACATTCCGAACAAATTGCTAAACAAAGTACAAATTTAAGAGTGGTAAGAAATAGGAGTGATATTAAACTGAAGTGCAATAAGCATAGTAAAAATTATGGAGATGGTCAGAGTAAGTTTGCAAATTAAAATAAAAGTAATGAATGCAAGCAGAATAGTGTAGAAGCATGAACATAGCATCTCAGTGTGGTTGGCTCAATGTAGAGGATGCTAGAAGTATGATAAATTGGGACATTTGCCATTGTAACAAAATAAAGTGGTGGCCAAACGCAGTCAGATCCACAAACAAATTTATTGTTGTTAGCGCTTTCATGCACTGTACCTTAGTGCACTTCTTCAGACAACATAATATTGGGTAAAACCTCTTAAATACAAAATACAATTAAAACATAATTATCGACACACCCAGTCATTGATGCATCGCTTGACTTTTAAAACCACATGCTCATAAAGAACTTCTGATGCGCATATCTTGTCTATATACAAAGGCAAAAAAATAGAAGTCTTTCTTTAACAATACGTTGGATACTATTCAAATTAATAATTTATCGTTCCAAAGCTTTTAATTTGAGCAAACATTTAATGTAACAAACATCGTTAATTCCAGGGTGAACATAGGCATTACTGCCATAACAGTTCTTACTCTTCTAATTTTAGATGCCATGGGCCACCTCTAGGATTTTTAAGAACTTGCTGAACTACTAAAAATTTAAAACTATGAGAATTGTATTCAAGTATATGCCTAGCTAAAGCGTTGGTACTGATACCTTTCAAAATAGCATAAATATGCTCATAAATTCTCTGCTTCAACTGTCGCTCAGTCTTGCCAAAATAAATGCAGGGCAAGACTGGCATAAAGCTAGGTATACTACCCCTTAACTTTTGCAATTAAATCTATCAGGAATTTGCTATTGTGTGTAAGACTAAAGTGGTTAAAGATTTAGCAACAGAGGCTAAAAGTAAGAAACATGCAAATGAAACTTTCCTTTGTACCTCTGTAAATATGCAGTTAGACCCAGATTGTCGTGATAGTTACTGGGGCAGATATAACTGTAATATTACATTATCACAACAAACCCATCTTGAAATGTTCACAGCTGGTTATGGGGGAAAGAGCATGTAGCCTGTAAGGGAAACTTGCATGTCTGTGTAAGTTCCTGTGACTGAGAGGAAACAGTGCAAATATGAATTTTGGGTTAATGTGTTTGTTGAGTAATTGTGTAAACAATCTGCTGAGAAGACCTGAAGCAAGTAAATTGGGATTCATTTCCAGAAATGATGAAATAAGTGCTGATGTGTTTGATGTCATTTGGTTCTTGTGAGCCAATAAAGATTTGCTTGCTCCTTATGCTTGCTTCCTCTCTTAGGTACACACTAAGGTAAATCAACATCAGTTTCTAGGAGGTAGGGAGTGATTACAGAACCGGAACATTGGGGTGTTCCACTGCTGCCATTATCAAAGAAAAATAATCACTCTTGATATAACATGTTTAAAAGAGTTAAAAAAGAAAGGTATTATTCAAGTTAACTGGGTCAAGGATATTTGCCATGTTAGATGCATTGGGTGGGTTTTTGCAAATATCTTTTCACCTAAACAGTAGAGAGCTGAGCACATAGATAACTCAAAAAGAATGACTCTGCTTTCAGTGGTTACCATTTGGAATTACATCAGCACCTAAAATGTTTCCAGTCTCAAAGGCTTCATCTGCATGATCGTTGAGTCATGGCATTCTAGTATTTGGTCCTGATAATGAATCACATATGTTCATGAAGGCTGCATCTCTGATCAAAGAAATGTAAGGGTTCTAGATTATTGAGGAAAAGTTCTGCTTTGGCAGGACTGAAATGCAATTAATTTGACATTGTGTTAGTAGAAATTAAATGAGACACATACAAGTATAATAAAATTTGTGAGTGAATTATCACATCCACGCTATATCGTAGAACTCCATTAAATGGTTGTTAGTCCTGACATGATTTGTCCATACAGTTTATCCTATCTATAGAGAAACATAATATAAAGAAACTGCTGAATGAATATGGGGTATGGGCATGAGGTGCTGTCCAAAGACAGGTTTTTCAAAGGGACAAATCTATGTTGGTATCAACAATAGTACTTTCCTGTTACCATGTTAATAAGTCAACTGTGGAGAAAAATACCTGAAGTTATGATGATGGAGCCACTATATTGCAACACATTGATGGTAAGATAAAGCCAGCAGCACTGTTACACAACATATGAGACTTGAAAGGAGGTATTCTCAAACTAAAAATTAATGCTTAATAGAAAAACATGTGAAATGTTTTCTCATTACCTTTTGGGCATGGTCAGCCCCCAGCTACATACAGATTACAAATTAGTAGTACCTTTTGATAACCTGGATGTGGTTCCTCCAAGATGTCAATGGCTGTTTTCAAAAGCTCAGATGATTAAATGTAAATGCAGTCCATGTTCCAGGAAAACATCAGAGATAGCCAGATAACCTTTTTTTTTTTTTTATTATTTAAGACAGTATAATGCTACCCTGAAAAAGATTTGGCAGCACATGTATGAGGCATAACATCTTGCATAGATAAAATTTCAGAAATGCAAGATACAGGCCTGCAGACTTTAAATGGCATTGATTGCAGTGGATTGCCAAATAAATGAACACTGACAACTCAATTGTTATGCAAGTACTTCTTTGTAAAAGCTAATTTTCAGAGCATCTGGGTCTCTTGCACAACCATATTATGTTTTCCAATTTGCAAGAAACACAATTTCAGAGACAAGTCCATGATGGGCAGCAAGAAATGACCAAGAATAGGGAGAGTGCAAAAGTGGCTGCATGGTTCACAAATATCAGTGCTAATATAACCAAACCTGTATTTGTGGTGTGATTATGCATTGAACATAAACCTCCCCAAAGGACGTAATCACTGATTGCACTTCTATTAACAAAAGGGTCATGTGAAAATATTGCAGCAGACTTGCTACTTGCTCCTAGTACTATTAGTTACTAGCAGTGGACAATGATGCAAGTGAGAGTGACGTAGTCAACCTAACTGCAATAGCCAGCCAAGAAATTAATTGATTCAAGTAGTTAATTTTTTCCTGAGTTTAAACAATTTGTCAAGTATGACTTTGTCCATACAACTTTAAGCCTACATTGTGTACAAGCACAGTGCTGTAGAGCCATCAGTACACAAAGCTAAGGGAATGCTTAACCAAGCTGATAGATACCCAGCTGTAATGTTCTGTAGAGCAACATCGCACAGTGCAATGAAAGAGAATCCATCACAACTTAATGTAGGGCAGAGGGATTCAAATTCACGTTCTAATCCTTAAGACAAAGATATTGCCCAAGACACATGATAATATTTAATAAAATGAGCAAAATACCAAATCTACACATAATATTGCTACAAGAAAAGACACTTGAGCCTATGAGTGAATGTCTGGCTCCACTTAGAAGGGGAAAGATTTATTTACTTTTGTTTTCCAGGATAGAGTACTGATCTTCTTCATGTACCTTTTTCAGACTCCGATCAGGAGCAGTGCCTGGTTTAGTGACTTGCTCAGAGTCACACAGCCAATGGAGATGTAGGGAATCAAACCTTGCACCTCTGGACCGCAGGAAACAACTCCTTAATTCTGCAAACTAACCATTGCCAGACCTTCAGAACTATAATTGTATGGAATCAGAACTGATGATAAAGGCATGGTAAAGTGAAAAAAGACAGGCCAGACATTTCAGGAGTGACCTGGATGTAAGTACATAGTTGTCAGGATTAGGTAAGCAGTTGCTGCAAGTGGGTAGATCCCAAAGACTTGAGAGACTGCATCAGTGCCTTCACTGCCTATTAACTGGACTAGTCATGACATATCTAGAAAAGGCACTTTACCTGAAGGTAGCATTTTGCATGACAGAGATGTGTTAATCGTTATGATTTGAAATAAAACCTTTCTTTTGGGTATGAGACTCAGTTACCTAGATCTATGATAGTTACAGCAATAGATAAGTAATAGCGTCTGCTTACTGAAAGGCAGCCTCGGTGGTGCAGCGGTTAGCATTGCCACCTCACAGCTAGAGGTTCTCTGGTTCGATCCTTAGCTGGGGTGCCTTCTGTGCGGAGTCTGCATGTCCTCCCTCTGGTCATGTGGGTTTCCCCCGAGTGCTCCCATTTCCTCCCACATCCCAAAGACATGCTGTAGGTGGATTGGACACACTAAATTGGCTCTAGGCATGAGTGCATGTGCCTTCTGTGGAAGGTTGAGCACCGGGCTGGCAACTCAACACCATAAAACTCCACTGCCAATCATGAGCAGATGGTGATCTGCTGTGGTGACCCCTAACCAGGAAGCCGGAAGACATGTCTGCTTACTGGGAAGTTTGCTTAGGGACTGAAAAGCCTACATATTTAGTGTGTGTTAAAAATCTGTTAAATGTCAAGTGTTTTTGATACTGCATGTTTTCAACATGTAAATCATATGTATAGGCAAATGTTATGATATGCAAGTCTGTACAATATTCTAAAAATAGATTTTTTTTTTCTTTTAAAGTCAGGGAGATGCAATGATTCCACATCTAGATGATCAGTACAATCAGTCTTACTCCTTTAAAAACATTAAATGAAGAGTTTTCTCATAATGCATAGGAATGTACTTAGCAGCTGTGAGCTGCAATACTGACAAGATGAACATGTTTCTATATTATGTTTACATGCATGCATAGATGTGTGTCTGTGTGACTGTGTGTTCATAACGGAGATAATAATTCAATGGAATAAACATTACTTGTCTCAAGTGTCTGGTGTATTACATAGCACAGAGAAAGATGGTGTTCAATAACTAAACAAAAAAGGAAAAACTTCCTTGGATTCGAAACATAAAGTAATTATGAAAGGGAGGTTTATCATCTTTAGTACACTGCAGCTACATTCCATTATAAAATAACAGCAATAATGGAGTGATCAGCGATAGAACATCACATTAAATTAATCATAAGAATCTAAGCTGCAGTGCTAGAAATAATATAGAACCAGTTCAACAAATTAGCAGAAAATAAAACCATGCATTAATTAAATGCCTGCTTAAATCGGTAATTAAATAATGAGCTGAACCTTAATTACTTTGCAGAAAATATATAAATCAAATACAGTATTGATTCAAATCAGAGCTCACAGAATTTGTTGATTAATTGACCTCTCCTGCACCCCTGCAGTTACCTCAACTCATCTAGTACACCCCAGGATATTCTGCTGAGCTGCAAACACACATCAGGCATATAAAATGCTTCATATTAACCTCGCTAGTCCAAAGAACACCAGCAGGATATAATAAATACTTTCAAGACGCATAGAAGCCACTGTTTACAAGCAAACCCCTGGTGATATAATTTAGCTGAAATAAACAAATTATTAAATGAAAGAGAAGTTGACTTAGTTCTTCAGCACATTTTGCAGAAGTGTAAATACATAATGTAACTTTGATATTATTTCAGCAATGGATGAAATAACTCCGAAACACAGAATGAACATCCATTATAAATATGAACACCACTATGGTCACAGAATTATCAAAAGTGTTTTCATTTCCAAAAGTCAATAAATAATGAGGTAAAGACATTGCACGTAAAAGCCAACAAATTAAATAGAACCAGAACATTAGTCTCATTAGTGTCCCACTCATTACATTTTAAATAGTCTCACTGTCTGCTAAGCTTATCAAATGAAAGACATGAGAATGAGCACAGTGTATTTTAATAATGATTAGATATTAGGCAGTCTTCACATACTGCTGAGTAACAAAGTGCTTGTTGAAATATGTGACATTTTACAATTTAGCTTTTATTCTGACTGCACTACTTCAAAGGCGCCCAACTTTCACTTGAAGATCAAAGAGTGGCAAAAGAAAGACGTCTCAAAAAATCAAATATGCATAAGTTGAGAGTAGAACCTTCGATCCATTCCTAAAGCAGTTAAGAAGACAACGCAAAATATGTTCTGGTTTACACTTCAATCTAATGCAGCTGCTCACTCCAGCAATTATATTAATGTTCTCTTAGAGTTGAACCTCTAGTAGTGAAGTATTCTCTCTGTCTGGAATAATAGTAGTGCTATGTCCATGTTATTTACCTAAGTTATGTCTATCTGTTTTGAATTTTATTTTCCATGCAAACTTTGTAATATGCTATATACTTCTGTATTTGTCTGTAATTTTTGTCTGAAATGTTTACTTTGCTAAATGTGTCCTCAGCTACATACTGTTTTGTTTTATTTCTTGTGGAGCTTTTCTCCTCGGGCCTCCACTGAATATGGACCTGTGTCCAGTGGACAATCCCTGTTAAAAGTAAAATAAATAAAAATAAATAAAATGTTCTATTTTAGCATCCTGTTCTAGATTGAGTATATCCTGGTTGTAGCTGTGAGAGGTAGGTCCCTAAATGCATTTTATTACCCTGATATTTTTCTAATAATTCGATCAGACCTTCTGAACATGTCGTTCATCAGGTCTGTCAGCAGTGTGATTTTAGTGTAAGTTAATAACATTACATGGAGAGGTAACTGCCAGTCCACAGAGACTACGACCAAAAAAAATCTGAATTACCACTTAAATGACTGGTCCCAAAAATAGTCAAATGAAATTCGCCACATGAGTTAGATGAGTGCTTTCATTTTATTTTTATAAAACTTCATCAGATAAAGTTTAGTATATAAAATTGCCTTATACAATCAGTTTAATCAAGTCACATGACAGCTGAGCCTCCAAAAGCATTACAAAAATTTAAAGCAACATAGCCTAATAGAAATATTGAATCACAAGTTAAAACAGTGAACAGAACTATCAAATATTAAAGACAATAATAGAAATTCTAAAATATAGATTTAAAATATTGTTTGTTCAATGCTTTTAAATAAATAAACAACTTACTGAAATGTGCCCTTTTAGCCCTGGCCACATACTGGTATTTAAATTGACTGCCAGTATAATTCATGTTTTTCCAATATTAATGTCCACAGTCCACCACATAGTCTTATATATGCTTTCTGAATAATTACAAACTTAAAAATATGCCCTATATATTCACATACATGTTTAGCTAAAACATTCTCATTCTTCTTACTATCCTAAACATGTTCATAAACTTGTTCTTTGAGTTTGTGCTCGGTTTTATCAATATAATATCCAGGGCATTTTTGAAAAATTGCAAAATAAACACCATCAGATGTCTGACAATTTAGAAGTACCTTGTGAAAAAGTAAAATCTTTAATATTAAAATTTTCACACACCAGTACAAAGCTACAAATAGAACAATGCCCACACTTATTAATTTTAAACAACCTATGACTGTTTTCATACTTTTAGAACCAAAACTTTCAATGATATTCTTTAAATTTCAACTTTTTTTGTATAATGGGTGCTTTCCCCACATTGGTTGAAATGTAACTATCATCCTTTAGAATTACCCAACTATTTTCAAGAATTTTCATAACAATGCAACTATCAGCATTAAATATAGTAATAAGAACTCTTAAAATTGATTATAGAACTGGTAGTAATGATGCTAGTGTCACCAGTACTAGTAAAACCAACATTAGGCTATTAGGCTCAACCCCCCCATACAGACATGTTTTTTCACCAATAGGTTCCTTTCTCTTTTATTAATAACTTCATACATTAGACCATCTACAAAGGTACTTGGGTAATCTCTAGTTAAACATACTTTTTTATGGTTTCACGTTCATCCAAAAAGTGTTCAAAAGGGGAAACCATATGGGCAGCTGTAACAGACTGTCCATTACAACTGCCCATTTTTCTGTGTGTGGATGTGAACTAGTAAAATGTAGGTATGCATTAGAATTAATTGGTTCTCTATATATTTGTGAAATAAACCTCTTATTCATGGCATCTTTTGTGAGCCAAATATCAAGATATGCTATATTTAAATCATTACATTCATGTGTAAACTTCAAAAAGTTGGTAGTCTGGTAAATGTAAAAAGTACACAGTTTTTTTCATTTTAATCATCCCTGGCAATAAAACTATCATCCTAGTAAGGGGTATACAATTTGCAGGACTTCATTTTTACTAAACTCAAAATGTATTACCCCCATTGGACCATGGTGATATTTGTGAAGAGTCCAGTCTTACCCCATTGCAAAACCTATGCATTGTAAATATACTTTCCTTCAAATATAAAAAAAAATGTTTTTCTATACAATCTCAAGTACTGTTTCATAGATGCTGATTTTATCTTGTGGGATACATTTTTCAAAAACAAACTCAACAAACCATTTCATCCCTACATCATTTGGGATGGTGGCATATAAATCTTTCACATCTATTATTATATAATTCTCTTTAGATAAAATAAATAAACTTGAATTTAAAGTCCCAGGAATGTCTACAAATTTGAGCCTCTGTGCTACCAAAACTTTTAATCTTTCATCTAAAAATTTTGCACAGGGGTGGGTGATGGAACCCTTGTGTATGGTTTTATGTATTTTTGGGATACCAAAAAATCATAGGCACAATGGGAGATATGACCTTAAAAAAAGTTACTCATCTAAATCAGTTTGCTGTATAAACATGTCATTCAAATAATTTTTAATTTTTCTGTAAGACATATTCATTTAAGGATGCATCTTAATAAGTGTCATCAGATAACATTTTAAGCGTCCTTTTGAAATAATCATCCTTCATTGTCACCAACCCTCCCTGCTTATTGGGCTTCATGATTCTTAGGCCGTAATTTTTTCAATTTCTTTAGTAATTTCTTCCCTCTCTGTGGCTGAAATTATCATAAACACAACATTGTCTTTGTTGTTATTACATAATGCATTACATAAATCAAGCTCACAGATTTTCTCAAACAATAACAGGGTGGGGTGAATAGGGGGGTTATAGGTACTAGACAGCCTTAATGTATTTGTTACATCCATTAAAACAAAATATTACAATTCCACTTACTAATGAATTGTTTAAAGTCCATAAGTGCATAGGATGAATGAACATGCTTTATGGATACAAAAGTTAAACCACATGTAAAAAGAATACGAGGAAAAATTATAAGTGTTAGTCACCACTCTTGTTTGCAATTATTTTGCAAATCTTGACCTCCTCTTGTAGGGGTCCAACATCCTTTAACTCCAGCTGGGGTTTCGGCACCCTCAATTCCACCATCATGATTGGCCTCTCTCCTTGGGGGCCAGGCATACGTTTTTGACTTCCACTGGCTTTTGCTTTACCTTGATACATTCTGACTACAGAAGTGGTGGATATTCTAAAGGGTCATTCAGGTTGTTAGAATTGGTATTGACATTGGTCAATTGGTCACATTTTCTACTACCATTGAGCAACTGTTGGAATTATGAAGAATATTATGGTTAAATTTACCTTAGGTTTGAGAGGCAGGATGAGTAGGGAAGGTCTTTTTGTTTGAGATAGTCACATCTATCTCATTTTAATTTCTTAATTTTCCTACCCTTTATAATGTGAATTTGCTCATCAATACTAGTAAAAATATGTGTGTAATCATATTTATGTTCATATGATAAACCGTGCTTCTTACTATCGGGAGAATTTGTCAGCTATAATCAACAAGTTTGACATTAAATTTATTGAGCAGCTCCATGTAATCGCAGCTGTAGCAGTTGAACATCTTTTTAGGTTCATTATGGAGTGGTGAATCATTAATAAGCCCAGTTGTAATGTCAGATATGAAGGTCTTTTAGTACATGGTTTACTTTAATATATTTGGCAAAAAAAGCATTTTCCATTTGTAATTTATCTGAAGTACCTTATAGTGAAATGAGAAATATATACATATACAGATATAGCTCAAAAAGCTAAGTACCAGAACCACCACGGCACTAAACTTAAACAGCTAACTTTAATAAAATATGTACAGTGTGATGAAAATACATAACAAGATTAGTACTTTCAAGTAGAACTTTTTGGATCTAATAGTTAAAAAATCCTAAAATTGTTTAAAAGCTGTATTTCAAGCATTCAGCTTGGAAATGCAAATAAACTGCAACATCCATCAAGAACAATATTGGTCTGATCAAAATGACTCGTACCTAAAAATGTACCATTCAAAATAACTTCCGGATTATACATATTTCTATTCTTATTGGTTATATGAAAGTCCAGCATCCAATGAATGACATAGTATAG